>NW_026920263.1:0-17096 GCF_032062105.1 Saccostrea cuccullata
CATTTAAAACAAAGGAATTTTCCAGGGACTTAAGTTTACACCACATTAGGCAAGATTTTGGATTATATAACATCCAGATTAGAAAAGTTTCTCTGTAGTTTTTCTTATGAAACTAGTATTATTTTGTTTTAAAGTTGAGTATTTTTTGGTAAAAGTGGGTCAGACTTTAAAGTCAAGGTGAAGAGGTTCAATTTGTTCATATGTGAAGAAAGGTCTAATCACAAGGACTACACCTCTGAAATATAAAAGCCATAGCCACACCCACTCAAAAGTTGTCGGTTATGTTAAAGTTTTACAGACAGACAGACAGACGGGCAGGGGAAAAAATATATACCCTTGGGAAACAGTTTAAGTTTTAATTTTGTGAATAAGAATAAGAAAGATGGATTTGAATTAATAATGTCCCTTTGCCAATATTAAAATTATAACCCCAAATTGTAATACATATGATTAAAAACAATAGAAGATATTTTAATTAAAGAGCTCTGTATTAAAAATAGATAGAAGTAATACACTATCTATATGAACATCAAGGAAGTCCAGAATTACATGTTAATTAATTCTGTGAAAATGCCATTATAAACTTTCCACAGACTGTAATTTAGATTGATAATGACTGATGGAAAGAACGCCAATGCTTTTAAGAGTTTCACTTTTTATGACCTTGTCAAGATAAACTTTAGATGATCAAGCTTTCCTTCAGAAAAAAGCTAGGATAGAAAGATTGCTTGTTGAGGTCTCAGTATTGATCATGCCTTTTCCTGTGCATCAAGTATATTCATTTCTTTGAAAGCAGTTCCTGAGAAATATTGACATTCTTTGGGTTGTTTATGTCAACTTGACACAGTGAAATGAGCCAGCTGCAAAGTAATTAAGCTCTAGTTCATTTTAGTTAGTGGTTCAGGATCAACTCATGGTATTCTTTTGTCCTTGTAAGATTACTTACCAAACTACATAAATTGATTTGCTTTCTGAAAGTTTAAATCTTTATTTATCTTGAATATCTTTAAAAAATGAATGTTTGAACAATAAATGTGCATTGCACTTAAAGAAGTGAAGGCTGTTAAAATATTTTATAACATAAACTACAGTCCACACTAGGAATTCACTCAAATTGTGACTAAGATGGGTGAAGCTTACCTTTAATCAGCGTAAATTATCTGAACAGACAGTCCTGCTAGTAGGAGAATATTTTAATTGTTACATGTTATTTACTTTAGTTGGGCTCATATTTTTAGTGGTTAACTTGCAAATAGGACACAGATAAGCTGAATTCATAAATGAACTAGTTCTAATTGTAACGGGGACCGTTACAGATGTTCCCCAAACGCTCCCCAACTCCCTTTTTGTGCCAATTTCCTTTAAAACCTTTTTTAATATGCTCAGTATCGCAGAATTTTATAGAAAGAATTTTAAAAGCTACAATGATATCAACTTTTTGTCATTTAACGCATTGCACGGTGATCATGGCATGTTGTCTAAACTATTAACATATCTTTATATTCCAGGAATCAATAAAAAGTCAAAAATATATATGTTACAGTTTTTCAAATAAATTGTTCATTTTACACATTGCGCTTGCGCAAGTACATGCAAGCATGTCCTTGTATTCAATTTTGATAGTAGTATCATGTAGGAATCCATTATACCTATTCATATTCTAAATTTCATCCTGTTCTGTTGAGAAACAAGAAAGTTATAGGGATTTAAAGTTTAAGCCAATCAGATTGCAGCACACGTAAATTTACGTGCTTTCATGATAATTCTTATAGATCATACTGTAGATCTTCATAATGTATGACCATGTTCAAAATTTCAAAGGATTATGACGTAAAACAAGAAAGATATTGAGACTTAAATTTCAGCCAATCAGAGCAAAGCGCACGTGCATGCGCGTAAGATCTAGCCATTTTGAGCATGTCATCTTGTTGATACTACTAATGCATCCTTTCATTGTGAGTTTCAAAAAAATTCATCAAAAAATAGAAAAGTTACGGCAATATCTATTATATTGGTCATTTTACGTGTTGCACGTGCGCGCTCTTGCCAGCACACGTGTATGTACATGCTTTCATGAAAATCCTTATATATCATGCTGTAGATCTTCATAATGTGTGACTAAGTTCAAAATTTCAAATGATTATGACGTACAACAAGAAAGATATTGAGACTTTAGTTTCAGCCAATCAGAGCGAAGCGCACGTGCATGCGCGTGAGATCTTGCTATATTGACCATGTCATCTTGTTTATAATTCTAATATATCCTTACAGTGTGAGTTTCAAAATATTTCATCAAAAAATAGAAAAGTTATGGCGATATCCATTATATTGGTCATTTCACGTGTTGCACGTGCGCGCTCTTGCCAGCACGTGCGCGCAAAATGACCTTCGTTTGGCAACTCTACACAACATGCCTACTAACCCTAAAAAGGTTTCACCTAAGTCGGATGTATAGTTTACAAGATCACTCGTGGACAAAATTTTCCCAGGAAGAAGAAAAATAATAATAATAACTAGAAACTCTTGTTGCTACAGCAACAAAGAAGGTCTTCCGTTCTCCTCTATTTATCTACATGAATGAGCTTTTATCTATGTTAAAAAAGGCACATAATATTTAAAATGATTTCAAGAAACAAACGGCCGGAGGTATAATTTACCATGTTTCTTTACTTTATTTTAGATAATTATAGTCTTAATAACATGTACAAAAATCATTTTCAATTTTTTTATTACTTTCTGTGACGACCGGAAGTTACGGCGGACGCATTTCACCCTATGTTTGTTGCCCAATCTTCATGGTTTATTATTCATATAAGTTTAGTGTCTTGATCTGATACAGTTTAAAAGATATCGTTATATTATCTTCTCATTTTGAGGGCAAGAAATCACGTGATCGGAAGTAAATTTTTGAAAGATATTTGAGGTAACTCGAGACATTTCAGTCTGAATAACTTGTCCTAAAATCATTTCGACTGCTCTTTTTATAAAAAAAAATATGAGATAGTATGATACTAAATTTATGCAGTTTTTCTTTCATAACCGGAAGTTGTCGTTTTTATTTCCAGTGGGACTGACATATTTCTAAACTACAAATAAGATGATATAATGTCTTACTAAGAAAGATTCCATAAGAAAAGTTGATTTTTTAAATTTATTTGTTCACTTCCTGTGACAACCGGAAGTGAGGGCGTACAATGTTAACCCAAATGGATTTGCCTACTCATCAAGATCTATCACTCCTATAAGTTTGGTGTCTTAATCTCTTACCGTTTACGAGATCTAGCAATGATAACTTCTCATTTTGAGGACAAGAAATCACGCGACCGGAAGTAAATTTTACAAAGATATTTGAGGTTAGTGTAGACACGTACTGTCTGAATAACATATCCAAAAATCATGACAAATACTTTATCTATATAAAATATTTATTGGAAAGAAAAATGCTAAAATTATGTAGTTTTTCTCTTTTAACCGGAAGTTGTCGTTTTTTGTTTCCAGTGGTACTGAAACATTTGAAAACTACAAATAAGATGCTATAATGTGATGCAAAAACAGTTTCATAAACGAAAAGTTTAAAATTTCGATTTTTTGTATCACTTCCTGTGACGACCGGAAGTGACAGCTGACGATCTTAGCACGACTGATTTTGCCTACTCATCAAGATCTATCACTCCTATAAGTTTTGTTTCTTAATCTCTTACCGTTTACGAGATCTAGTTATGATAACTTCTCATTTTGAGGACAGGAAATCACATGACCGGAAGTGAATTTTACAAAGATATTTGACATTACTGTAGACATTTGCAGTCTGAATAACATATCCAAAAATGATTAGAAATACTTCACCTATAAAAAATATTTATGGGAAAGAAAAATACTGAAATACGCAGTTTTTCTCTTTTAACCGGAAGTTGTCGTTTTTGTTTCCGGTGGGACTGACATATTTCGAAAGTACAAATAAGATACTATAATGTGATGCAAAAAAGTTTCATAAAAGAAAAAGTTGAAATTTTCGATTTCTTATATCACTTCCTGTGACAACCGGAAGTGACGGAGGACGGATTTAACCGGATTGCACAAATCTACTTTTCACGATCTATTATTCCTGAAAGTTTTATGTCTTAATCTGTTATCGTTCCTGAGATATCGTCCGGACATGATCACTTTTGGAAAAAAGCGGAAATCGGACATATTTGACGACCGGAAGTGAAATTCGAAAAAATGAAAACTGCATTTGAAAGATATTTAGAGTCTCTATTATCTCTGAAAATTTCATGAGAATCTGTCCAGTCATCTCTGAGAAATCGTCAAAAAAAGAAATTACAAAAGGGGGAAAAAAAAATAATAATAATAAAAAGAAACAGTAGAATCACTATAAGGTCTTCCGTCTGAAACGGAAGACCTTAATTACAAATTGTCGCATAGGTTCACGTCAGAATATGGCCGACGCAAAATAATTCTTGAATTTTCCTCTTTAACTCGAGCATTCCTGCATTGGACAGGTCTGATATTTGATATGAGATGATAAACCATGTGTAAACTTTCTTAGTATAGCGGAATCATGAACATTTTCGGCGTGATGAATGAATTGTTTACAGTAGCGATGAGGCCACCGCGCAGCTGCGAGCGGATCCAAGGATTTATGAATGAATTAAAAAGATGGAAATAGAGTTCGATTTCTTTTATTTTATTTAATGACATTATTCATATGCAAGTAAAAGATATACAAGAAAATGCGAGATGCTAATAAATGCAGCTGACAATCTTTATTTTCTCAAGATAATTTTTTTTTTATGAAATAATTATAAATTCTACAGACAAAACATAGGAAGAATGAATGATAGCAAATTATCAGATGACATAAGGGGAACTAAATTTTTTTATGAATGAAACTTTTAAAACGTTACTTGTAAGTTGTATATGTTATATCTGCTAATTCTCCCTGGCTGCGCGCTTCCGAGGGGGGGGGGCTGTCTTGAATATAGACTTGAAAATTACCAGATTATTTTGTAGAAAGAATTTAGCCTTATCATTTTCTTAATTTCAAGAAGAGTGCCTTGTTATATAAATGTCAAGGTCATTTTATGTAGAATGTAAAACATTAAAGCGGAATTAGCATTCATTTCAATAAGTGAGAAAGGCGGGGGCTAGGTCTCTTACAGTTTTCAAAAAAAAAAAAAATGGGGGCGGGGTATTAGATGCACACACATGATATTTGTTTCATACATTTTATTTGCTAAAAACTCGACTCTGTGGAACCAGAGAAGGTTTTCTACAGGTCCATTCCCCATCCCGGGGAAGACCTTACCTGCACAATGGCACAATGGATTACCCGCGCAGCCTATTTATGAGAAAATGAAATGAATATTTTTTAGTGTTTAAGGAAACGTTGAACCTACGCTTGCGAAAGTTCTAAGACATTCAAAGATATTTAATTTCTTCTTTATCAAATCAAGAAACTGGTTATACGTTAAATCAGCAAATAGGGGCCTTTACTTTTGCCATGAATATCACAGAAAAAGATAGAAAGAAAGACAAAGAAATTTAAAAAATCGACTTTTAATCCCCTTTTTCGTAACGACCGGAAGAATTGACGACGGACAAAATGTTGTTCGACACATCTTCAAGTCATGATCTATGATATCCGACACAGTAAACTTTCATATCTTAAGCTGTTCTGGAGAAATGGACCGGACAAAGGTCATTTCCAGAAGTTGGTCAATACGAAAATAGTAAGAATACTAGAAACGAACTCGTTGCGAGCAACGAAAGGTCTTCCGTCCGATTCTGGAAAAAAACTCGTCAAGTCGAGCTGAGAAGTGATTAAAAAATTTTGGTCACAAATTGAATCCAGGTCGCCAGCGTGAAAATCCAATCCGCTTTTCCCCCTTTTATCCCCAACGCGCTAACCTTTACGCTATTGGGAGTACTGCTCTAAATGTACTTGTGTATACTTTTGCTACAGTACACCTATCTAAGAATTATAAAAGACGGGCCATTATTCATAATTTCGTGCCAAACGCAATGTTAAATCTTCGCGCCTTTTCTTTGGACTGATCTATTAAATAGGTGTGATAGCTTCAATGAAATTAAGAAAAAAGAATGTTCTCATAGCCTACATTTCGAGGTTTAGAAAACATATTTAACACATTGTACACATTCTATAGAAAAGTAACACATAAGCAGTGAAATGACTATAATTTAATTTTTTTATCTCAGGTCTCAGAAGTAAACTATGCCGATTAGTTACACTTTCATAAAAAGGTTGAATTGTTTCGCCGAAAAACATGCCTCGCTCTACGACAGTCAAGGAATCAGATACCATTTATGTTCAATAACTTGATTCAGATCTTTGAGAAAAGAATGTTAATATAAACTCCATTAGACGATCTTATTAAAATGGTTTTCTTATTTTTGTCTTTTCTATTCGTTTAATTTGATATTATTAATATCACACAAGTGTGCATGGGAAAAACAGTGGTTATACATTTTATACTTACTATATACATGCATCGATATTGCTTCTTGAAAAACTATAACTTATAACTATGATTTAAGATCTGTTTTTCCGTCTTGCAAAACAAATGATAACAGGTGTCTCTCATTTGCACATTTAGTCTTTTCTTTTTCTACTTTGAGAACCAACCAAAACCAGTTACAGAAGACGTTTGAGAAGACCCTGGAATAAATCTTTAGTTTGACACAAAATTGTAACGTAATTACTACGTGATCTATTAACGCGAAAACCATTAAGCTATTGGGAGCACTGCTCTAAATATACTTGTGTATACATTTGCAACAGTACACCTGTCTAAGAATTATAAAAGGCAGGCCACTATTGATAATTTCGCGCCAAACGCCACGAGTAAATAATCGCGTCTTTTCTTTGGACTGATCTATTAAATAGTGTGATAGCTTCAATGAAATTAAATAAATAAAACGTTCTTATCGCCTTTATTTTATTTCGACGTTAAGAAGGTATATTTAACACATTACATATCGTATCTAGCCCAGTTACACTAAAGCAGTGAAACGGAAATTAAGTTTTAAGATTGACACGTAATTACAACGTACTGCTACGTGAAAGTCCAAGTAGTTTTTTACTTTTCATGTATCCTTATGTCAGAATGGTTTAATCAAACGCTCAGCTGCCTCCATAAACCCCTACTCGCGAAATGGCGGAGTTGACAGAGGCAGACGCCATCTTGGACCCGCTTCAGATTTTCAAATATTAATATCTAGAGTTAGATTAACCAATATTCAAACAACTTATATAGTAAGCATCAATAGAAGGGTCTCTATTAATATTCCAAAAAGAAATATATAAAAAATGTTGAAAAACAAAAAAGTTAGAAAATACGATTTTTCTTAATTCGCTTCTCCAAACGACAGGAAGTACCGACGACTAACAAAAGGTCGCGTCCTGGATAGTATATATCACAATCTATAATCCCTGAAAGTTTCATATTGATATCTTTTATCGTTTTTGAGTTAAATCGTGGACAAAATGTCATTTTAATTTCAGGAAATTGTCCATAACTTGGCACCGGAAGTGAGTTTCCAAATTTTCTCTCGGATATAATAAATTCATGTTACGACACATCTGTCCTGAAAGTTTCATGTAATTTCATGCAGTAGTCTTCGAGAAATCGCGTGCACAAAATTAAAAAGTCAAAAAAATAAGAAAAATAATAATAATAAGAAACAATAGAATCACTATAAGGTCTTCCGTGAAGACGGAAGACCTTAATTACAAATTGTCGCATAGGTTCACGTCAGAATATGGCCGACGCAAAATAATTCCTGTATTTTCCTCTTTAACTCGAGCATTCCTGCATTGGACAGGTCTGATATTTGATATGAGATGATAAACCATGTGTAAACTTTCTTAGTATAGCGGAATCATGAACATTTTCGGCGTGATGAATGAATTGTTTACAGTAGCGATGAGGCCACCGCGCAGCTGCGAGCGGATCCAAGGATTTATGAATGAATTAAAAAAGATGGAAATAGAGTTCGATTTCTTTTATTTTATTTAATGACATTATTCATATGCAAGTAAAAGATATACAAGAAAATGCGAGATGCTAATAAATGCAGCTGACAATCTTTATTTTCTCAAGATAATTTTTTTTTTATGAAATAATTATAAATTCTACAGACAAAACATAGGAAGAATGAATGATAGCAAATTATCAGATGACATAAGGGGAACTAAATTTTTTTATGAATGAAACTTTTAAAACGTTACTTGTAAGTTGTATATGTTATATCTGCTAATTCTCCCTGGCTGCGCGCTTCCGAGGGGGGGGGGGGGCTGTCTTGAATATAGACTTGAAAATTACCAGATTATTTTGTAGAAAGAATTTAGCCTTATCATTTTCTTAATTTCAAGAAGAGTGCCTTGTTATATAAATGTCAAGGTCATTTTATGTAGAATGTAAAACATTAAAGCGGAATTAGCATTCATTTCAATAAGTGAGAAAGGCGGGGGCTAGGTCTCTTACAGTTTTCAAAAAAAAAATGGGGGCGGGGTATAAGATGCACACACATGATATATGTTTCATACATTTTATTTGCTAAAAACTCGACTCTGTGGAACCAGAGAAGGTTTTCTACAGGTCCATTCCCCATCCCGGGGAAGACCTTACCTGCACAATGGCACAATGGATTACCCGCGCAGCCTATTTATGAGAAAATGAAATGAATATTTTTTAGTGTTTAAGGAAACGTTGAACCTACGCTTGCGAAAGTTCTAAGACATTCAAAGATATTTAATTTCTTCTTTATCAAATCAAGAAACTGGTTATACGTTAAATCAGCAAATAGGGGCCTTTACTTTTGCCATGAATATCACAGAAAAAGATAGAAAGAAAGACAAAGAAATTTAAAAAATCGACTTTTAATCCCCTTTTTCGTAACGACCGGAAGAATTGACGACGGACAAAATGTTGTTCGACACATCTTCAAGTCATGATCTATGATATCCGACACAGTAAACTTTCATATCTTAAGCTGTTCTGGAGAAATGGACCGTACAAAGGTCATTTCCAGAAGTTGGTCAATACGAAAATAGTAAGAATACTAGAAACGAACTTGTTGCGAGCAACGAGAGGTCTTCCGTCCGATTCTGAAAAAAAACTCGTCAAGTCGAGCTGAGAAGTGATTAAAAAATTTTGGTCACAAATTGAATCCAGGTCGCCAGCGTGAAAATCCAATCCGCTTTTCCCCCTTTTATCCCCAACGCGCTAACCTTTACGCTATTGGGAGTACTGCTCTAAATGTACTTGTGTATACTTTTGCTACAGTACACCTATCTAAGAATTATAAAAGACGGGCCATTATTCATAATTTCGTGCCAAACGCAATGTTAAATCTTCGCGCCTTTTCTTTGGACTGATCTATTAAATAGGTGTGATAGCTTCTGAAAAAAGTGTTTTACCAGTAAAAAAAATTTGGACACACGAGGGATTGAACCCGGGCCACCTGTGTGAAAATCCAACGTGAAGACAAATGACCTTAATAACGAGTAAAGATAATTTGAATCCCTCCACAGATACGGTGTATCTGTATGAGCGAACAATTCTGGAATGGGACGTAAAATAACATACAATCAATCAATCAAGTATACAAGCGCAATTCATTCCGCCATCATCGACGTTTACTTTGTACTCATTGCCTGAAATAAAGAGTGTCAGGGAGATTGTTAGTAGAGAACATTTATTACTGAAGAACAGATGATACTGTTTACTTTCTTTAACTCTACATGTATATATATTCAATGTTTTTTCCATGCAATCCAATATAAAGGCATGTCCATGTATTCTATTTCAACCCTTCCGCTGACTTCTTCATCAGACCATTTGTCTACTACGAAAGTGGGGTCACGATATACATTTAGAATATATGTTCTTATAACCCGAATTCATTTAATGTGCCACAAATCTGCATGAAAAATAAATTTTACCAACGTAATATTTACTAAAATATTGATTGCATTAGACAAACCAATTCTTGAAAGGGTGTTACTAATAACTATGGTCTAGGAACAGTTTTTCCGTGGTTCAAACCAAAAGGTAATAGTAATCGTATTTCCAGTTGTAGTCATGTTGTTATCTACTTTGAAATATAGACAAAAACAATAGTGGACGTTTGAGGAAACCTCGGATTAAAACCAATACGAAACAGAATTAAAACGTAAATGTAACGTGACAAGCAAATAATTTCTTCACCTTTCATTTATCCTCAAGGTACATAAGTTTCGTTTAACCAAACGCTTAGCTGATCCCATAAACTCTGATCTGATCATCGGAGACAGTCGCCATTTTTGTCCCGCTTCAGATTTTCAAATGCGAATATGAAGAGTCTGGATTAATCAATTTTAGAATAAATTATAAATTAGGTCTTTCAAGAGAAGTCTCTATAAACCTTACTAATATCAAAGAAAAATGTTGAAAAACAAAAAAGTTGAAAAATTGGAGTTTTTAAAATCGCTTCCGTTCGCGACGGGAAGTACTGACGACACACGAAAAGGAGATATTGCACATCTACAAGCGATGCCCTATATTCTCTAACAAGTCTCCAGGTGATATCTTTAGTCGTTCTTTAGATACGGCGCGGATAAAATTTCATTTTAAACTCAGAAAAATGGCCATAACTTGGAACCGGAAGCGACTTGTTCCAAAATTCTTCCAAATGTAACAATGGCATATAAGAGCGCATTATCCCTGAAAGTTTGAAGAAAGAGCGTCGAATAGTTCTCGAGATATTGCGTGCACAAAATTTGTCTAAAAAATAAGAATAATAATAAGAAACAGTAGAATCACTATAAGGTCTTCCGTGAAGACGGAAGACCTTAATAAGAAACAGAGTAAAAACAATATGTTCCCCAACTTCGTTTGGGGAACATAATTACTGTACATTTATGTAGTTCTCATCATTTTAATGCATTTAATGAACTGATGATTCATTTTTTTTTTTAAATACAAAACCTTTTGCTTTAGGCTGTTCTTGACCAGTTGGACCAGGTTGCTTGTTTGATAGCTGCTATCATACATGATGTGGACCATCCAGGTTACACCAATGCATTTCTTATCAACGAGAAAAATCCTCTGGCCCTTATGTATAATGACCAGTAAGTCTTATTATTGACAGTACCTTGTATTGCATCCAATGCATTTCCATGAAAATTTTCGTACAATTTACATTTGATTTCAGAGCTGTTCTTGAAAACCATCATGCTGCCCTGGGCTTCCAATTGTCTTGGAAAGATAACACTGTCAACATCTTTAAAAACCTAAGTCGGGATGAGTACACCCCACTAAGGGAGACCATCATTGACATGGTGCTGGCTACAGAGATGAAACAACATTTCGAACACCTAAACAAATTTGTTAGTTGTGTAAACAAAAGCACCCTCAAACTAGAAGAAACCTCATCTATGGTAAATCTACATTCTGTAAACATTGACAATAATTAAATTGTGAAAAAAATCTAATGTCGTTGAATTTCAAGTACAAAGGAAGTTTTAGCTCTCATTCTAAATATTTATTTTGATTCGTTAATGGTATGTAATGTAATTATTTGATTTTTCCAGAGTGGGACAGGCTCTCCAGACAGCATGGCTATTATAAATCAGATGTCAACCCCAGAAAACCGTTGTTTAATAAAGCGTATGTTGATTAAGTGTGCTGATGTAAGCAATCCACTTAGAACCACAGAAATGTGCATCGAATGGGCCAAGAGAATTGCTGAGGAATATTTTATACAGGTACAAGATTTAGTTTTAATCGTTGGACAAATTGACAATAAAAAAGAAAATACTTCTGAAAGATATACCTGTAAGTGTACAAGAGGCCTGAGTTCCTTTTTTCTGCAAGTACAGTACATGTATATAAAGGGTTTAATATCCATTAGATCCAGATCCAGAAAAAATAATCCTGTTGCAAATGAAAATCGACTACCCCTCCCCCAAAATGTACTGCTGGTAAAAATTCTCAATAAAAAGCAAACTGAATTTTTCAGTGATTTTTATATTTAAAACAAAAAAGAATTTAACGATTATGAAGGTCGTAATTTTGTAAATAGAAAATAAGCCTACAATCTAACTCTTGATTTAATATCATGATTATTAATATACTGTTGAATAAATCCAATACACCAATAATGCTCCCATTTCCCCTTTTTTTAATTTAAAATTTGCACTTAAAAGGAACAGGACCCTAGCTGTATCTAAAAAAAAAAAGAGGATCAATTAAGCCTTGTTAAAAATTCCTAGAATCCCCCCTCGATCCCCAACATAATCATGCACACAAAATTGCTAACAAGTACAGACTTGATGATTTCAGACTGATGAGGAGAAGAGGAGGAAGTTGCCTGTGGTGATGCCAGCATTTGATAGGAAAACCTGCAGCATACCAAAATCTCAAACCAGTTTTATAGACTTCTTCATTAATGACATGTTTGATGCTTGGGATTGTAAGTTTTTATTGCTGTAATTAAATCCAATAACACTTTTTTTCAGCAAGAGATGTTTTCATTTTTGAAAAAAAAGCTTATTTACTAAATTTGTTATAATCAAAGTATTTGAAAAAAAAGGTAAAGAAGCTAAATAAAAAGCTCAACAAGTAATGGATTTATTTCAATTTTTTATAGATTTTTGTGATATTCCTGATTTAATGAGCCACCTACAAGAGAATTACCGGTACTGGAAGGAGAAATCGGAGGAGGAAGCATCGTGATGCTAAGGACGCTAGTTATGTTTGGACTTCCTGGTTCTGTGAGAACCGGGCTGACCTAGGATAGAAACTAGAGTACCCTGAAGTAGGAACCAGAGTGACTATAGACCGAACTCTTGTGACCATTAGTGGTACAGGTTACTGTGAATTGGGCGGTTTCTGCTATTTTACCTCATTCTTGTATGGACACAAGTGCCAGCATTTAGACTTCAGCAGGATCCAAGTGCGGTAACCCTAACACCAGGAGTGGATGTGATCATTGAAGACATTAGCAATGAAACTCAATGAGGAACATCATGGACTCTAGGAGCGAACATGCAGTCATTTCTATATTTTTGTAAAGATCTCATAGTTGTATTTTGTTCACACAAAACCCAGCCAATAGTGCTATTGGTGTCTTGACTACTATGTGTAAGATATTATGGTTTGGGAGATTCCTGTAGGAGACACTAGCATTGTTTGTGTTAAATATTGTTAAGTTATTCCTAGGCTCTGTTGCTTTTGTGATAAAACTCCTTTTAAACAGGGGTTTTGTTCGAGAGTTGGTTGTACTCTTGTTTATTATTGTTAAATTTTTAATATTTATAACTAGTTCAAAGTTTATTTTGCCAAAATATTTAAGTAAATTTTTAATTCTAAGGAAGTTAGAAAATGTTATATAAGGGTATGTAGCTTTTCAATAATTTTTCATATAATGAATGTCCTTTTATTTACAAATATTAAGGGTCTTTGTGTTTTTCACTTCATTAGTAACAGAATTGTTTTTATGGCACCATAATTTGTCACACAAAATACACAGCCTTGAATTGCTCAATTTGAGGAAAGAGTATACAAAATGTTAAGAATACAAAGTTTTCCATGCTGAGCAGATTTATTTCACAATTAATACAGCACATTATCATACTTTGAAAAATATTTAGGTTAGACATTATCTAAAAGATAGATATTTTTGAAACACTCTAGCAATTAATATATTACTCATCTGATAATACAATATTGAACCTAACCCTTTAACTATTCTTTTTAACCAGCTTTTACATAGTTATGTAGAAATAAATGTTTTCTAAAGAAATATATATAGAATAAGATGAAATAGACTTAGTATTTAAACTCTCATTTTATTTCTTCATTCTTATTTCAAGGAAAGAATACAACCAAAGAAAACATTTAATTTTTCTCTGTTTATTAAAAAAGCCAAGAAAGTTAAAATTCATGCATAAACAATTCAGGAACTGACGGTGTAACTGTTTTAAATATTGCCTTCTTACAAAATGAAAGTGAGCTTTAGATCTAGTCATTCCCCCCTTTATTTGTTTGCTTAATTAATGTGATAGATTGTTGTTCTGTGATTTTATATTTGTGATTAATGAAAAAATGGCAGACGTGTGATATAAGTTACAAATTCTGTTGTGAAAATGCATTTGCCAAAAAAGAAAAATGATATATTCCAATTAGATTATAAAAGCTCACATGTATTACTCTACCCACTGGTGGGTGCCAAAATAGAAAATGTTGTACCTCAATTTATTAAAGTGATACCACGTTGCCCATTTAGAAGTGACTAGCATTTGAATATGCTCAAACTGTTTTTTTTTTGTTTTTTTTAATGTGAGAATGTTTTCCTCGCTGTCATGTATAGTGAGCATAGAATGAATGTCCCCAGGTGTCAAGTATTGTAACTACCTTATGTCTGTCAAGTTATATAACCAGATTAATGTAGTTCATTATCTCTATTGTTCTTGTCGAAAAATATCACCTATTGTGTACCTTAGAAATGTTATGTCTAATTTATTCTATATGCATACATTACTCTTGTATTTATCTTTTTTTTGCGGCTGAAAGTTTGGAAATCGCCAGGAATTTCCTTCAGGTACTATAGAATTTGAACTGTAAGGATATGGATTCCACTATATTCTTACACACTTTGTTAACATAATTACCTCACTGCCTGGGCAAACATTTCTACAGCATAGGACTAGGAGGGGGATTCCAGACAACCTGACTTGGATTGGGGGATTAGATATAGTAGGACCAGTGATTCTTTTCTGTCTTGGACTTCTGTATCTTGGTCGATTCCATCCAATCATCCGTCCATCTAGGGGGTCAAAGTTAAATAGGTTGTCTTAAAGTCCATCACTATCAAACAATCTTACAATTTGAATGTTAGCAATAGTCTTATACTGAATTTTTATCAAGAACATTATACTTTTAGACTGTGTCAGTGTGTTTTTTAAAAACCGGTTTACGTATTATTATTTGTTTATTTTTGTACTAGTAGTTCAACAAGGGTATATGGAGGATGGAAATTAAGAATGGTGAGGAGTTCTAGGACCCCTACCAGTTCAGTATTTGGGAGTGTATTGCTAAGGTCAAATTTCCAAGGTCAAAGAGAATGGGATTTCATTTTCGAGATCTGAAAAAAACGTGATCCCTATGATATCCAGGGAACAATGAGAAACGTACTCTGAGGGTATGGGTTATGTATGTGTAGCTAGTTGTTATCAATATCATCATATGTAATGTTATACTCCCTGTAGATAAATTGATATTTGCATTTTATTTAGAATTATTGCGTTTCAATTAGATATTAAAAAAACATTTCTATGTTATAATGAGGCTTGACCGATTTTCTTCAAATTTACACCTCTATCCTTCAGTGAAGATGTGCAGAATTTAACAAGAAAATAACTCCTCAAGACACAGATACATATATCCATATTGTAAACTTTTTTCTAGTTAAGAATTCTTAGTACAAGCAGCTGCAATTATTATGTGTATGGACAATTAGTGAAGTGCCTCTACAATATTGATTGCTTTCACTCTTAATAGGGCATTTAATTACTGAAATAATTTAATATGAAAGGATTACCTCTGTATATGTAAGTAAGCTTTTAAACTGATACATTGTCTTAAATGTTTATTCTCCCAGTTTGTAAACCACAGTTGACATTGGCGGTATGTCCTTCCGGGGTCATCCTGTATGTATTTTGGCCAATGATTGGAGAAAATCCTGCTCACTCTTACTGCTGGACAGCTGTACAAAAGTTTTGTTATGAAAAATGTGTAATAAATTATATGAAATGTTCTTTTGCTTTTCATAGTTGTAATATTTTTAGTATACTTGAGTCACTCATGGTGATTTTTGCTATCTATGTTTTTCTCCATCATCTTTATTAGCTCACCTGAGCCGAAGGCTCAAGTGAGCTTTTCTGATCAAAATTTGTCCGTCGTCTGTCGTCGTTGTCATAAACTTTTCACATTTTCATCTTCTTCTCAAGAACCACTGGGCCAATTTCAACCAAACTTGCTACAAAGTATCCTTGGGTAAAGGGGATTCAAGTTTGTTTAAATGAAGGGCCACGCCCTCTTCCAAGGGGAGATAATCATGAATTTGTTAAAAATTAATGGCATTTTTAAAAAATCTTCTTCTCAAGAACAGCTGGGCCAGGAAACATGAAACTCATGTGGAATCATCCTCAGGTAGTGTAGATTCAAGTTTGTTCAAATCATGACCCCCGGGGGTAGGGTGGGGCCAAAATGGCCGATCAAAGTTTTACATAGGAGTATATAGGAAAAATCTTTAAAAATCTTCTTCTCAAGAACCACTGGGCCAGGAAAGATGAAACTCATGTGGAATCATCCTCAGGTAGTGTAGATTCAAGTTTGTTCACTCATCATGACCCCCAGGGGTAGGGTGGGGCCAAAACGGCCGATCAAAGTTTTACATAGGAGTATATAGGAAAAATCTTTTAAAATCTTCTTCTCAAGAACCATTGGGCCAAGAAAGATGAAACTCATGTGAAATTATCTTCAGGTAGTGTAGATTCAAGTTTGTTCATATCATCACTCCCGGGGGTAGGGTGGGGCCAAAATGGCCGACCAAAGTTTTACATAGGAATATATAGGGAAACCTTTTAAAATCTTCTTTTCTAGTACTTCAAAGCCATGATTAGTAATATTTATATGGAATCATCCTCAGGTAATGTAGTGTAACAAGTCGAGCGGACCCTTGTCACAAAATAAAAACTCCATTGTCAGGCATAACAAGTTTTTATTTAGGATGGCAACAATCAAACAACAACAACGAATGAGATGCTGACCATTCAGACAATCAATTGACCCGAAAAAAAAGGGGGGGTGAACTTGTCTTGACTATACTTTATACAGTTTATTTATTTAAGTATTCAAACTAGTATCTGCAAACAACCTTAGCTCTCGGACTCGAAGTGAAATAACTTTGCGTAAATACTTGCGTTAAAATAATTATGAATTTATTTTTTAATATGCGTCAATCCAGACAGTCCCTAACTATCTATATTCTAAATCTGTATTAAATATCTCCAGCTATCAACTTTATTA
>NW_026920264.1:0-16959 GCF_032062105.1 Saccostrea cuccullata
AATACTCAAGGTAAACAATACATTCCTCTTCTTAATATGATTTTAGTTTTGTCACATCATCACAAATTAATTGAAATGCAATAAAATAAATCAATTTCCTATTCCCGTGGATCTAAATCTTCGATAATGGTAAAAAAAAAATTTTTGTCTAATCTTTGACCGAATAAGCACTCTTTCTTTCAATGGAATAATTATTTTGTTTTTCGTTTGTTTTCATTTCTTTTCCGTTTTTGGTCAGGTTTGATATATGTCGTAAATAGTTGTGATAGAGAAAGAATCACTGAATCTCAAAGAGAGCTGTTTGAAGTCCTTGATAGTCCTGAGATGAGAGGAGTTCCTGTTCTCGTTATTGCTAACAAACAAGATTTACCCGGTACGTATATAATATACTGATGAAATACAATTAAGGTGAAATGCATTTTAAGTTTTTATTTACTATTTGTTAAAGTGCTTTAATTTAGATGTCTTTGATTTTTTTTAACGCTCTATCTATTAGGTGCCATGAAAGTAACGGAAATTTCTGATTTGATGACATTACATAAGATTGCATCTAGAGACTGGTTCATCCAAGCAGCAAGTGCAACAAATGGAGAAGGAATAATTGAATCCATGATAAAAATGGATAACATGGTCAAGGAATACAGAGAGCTTTCTTAACTTTATTCCCCAGAAAAGAATTATTTTGCCTTGTGATAGCAAATGAACACACAATAATTTTTATTTCTTATTTTCACTCAAATAAAGTTGCATGTTCCATGAACTAAATTACCCCGAAAGAAAATTTGTTTTTTATATGTACCATGAGAAAGAAACATGTTGAAGCAGTTATCTATTATTTGGTGTTTGTTTAATTTTTAACTGCAGAAAAAATAGTACAATAGCTTGCCAAAACTATACATCATATACCACAACTGTAAAATAACATAATACTGCAAACGAAATAAAGACCTCTAAAAATACTATGTACGAGTTGTGAACACATAGTCTAGTGATGCAATATAGAAAAGGTTACATTTGATGACAACCATTCCTTTCTCCCTTTTTCCATTACATTGTTGAAAATATACAGGTAAACATTTTGTATAGTTAATACATTTATGGAAATGGTAGGTCATTTGTTTATTCATTACTAATACAAATCTTGTCAGAGGTGAATCAAACCATAAAATAAAGAAATGAAATACTAAACAAAAAACTTGATACGTTTTTGACAGAATGATAAAATGGGTTAACAATTCAAAAAGTAACTGCAAGTGTACTGTAACTGCAAAAAAAGTTGTATTTTTACCTATTTTTCCTATTGCTTATATTTTTCTTCTTAAATAAATCCGATCCTCATATCATAAAAATCAGGATTTAAGCAATTTAAACTTCTCGCAAAATGACTAAAAGTTAACAGAGTATAGTAGCACGAAAAAATTTAATTCAAGCTCCATTTTAAAATTGAATATAAAGAGGTGTCTTCCTTTCGTAGTTGTGGAGTGGATATCCTTTCAAGGTCAAGAGAAATTACTTTTCAACATATACATTCAACATACGATACAAAGTAAGAACATTCAGAAATTTAGACACCGGTTCATCTTAAAATCTTTAAAGTGTAACTATATTTCAAACTTGACATAGATACATGTACAGTCTTGTATGCACGTATACTAAAATTTCTTAATGTTTAAAAAAACGAGATTTTAAAAGATTTAATAAGATTCGTTCCCTATAATGTCCATTGTAATCTCATCATCTTTCCTTTTGTACTTGCGGAAGAAGTAAACCATTCCACCTCCCAAAACGAGGCCAAATATGAATACACCAAAAGATGTCCCCAGTAGTAGAGCTGTAAATGAAGGGAGTATACTTATCGAGTGCCTTCGTTTATGAGAAAATTGTTTCAGTCTGTGTTTGTGAAACTAGGAATGATTAGTAATTTTAAACACATGTTATATATTTAGTCTGGACATCCTTTTTACCTTAGGGCAAAAAACAAAATGCATATATCATATGTAATAAATAATAGGGTTTTTTTCTTTCTTTCAACACAAATTTTACCCTTCAAGTCGTTCTATTAATGATTTCCCATCCCAGCTATTGTTTAATCACTCAGGGTTTTCTCTCATGACATGACTACCCTACCTTTGACACTGGCTCTGTGTCAGTGGACTTCTAAGCTTCCTTCATTACCAAGTCATAGACCGGAAAAGAACTCTAGACGACTCTTTCTTTCTGTATTTCATGACCTTGTTTCAAGAGATATATGATAAATTACCTAAATTTGAGTCCGACTTTTGTGGAGAGATTTTGCTGACATTAGTTGATGCTGAAGAAGTATTGCTGGGTACAGTGGCAGAGGGATTGTATACTCCTGTAAAGAAAAGCAAAATGATATATCTCGATAAATTTAATGATCTCCAAAAACTAAGATATTACTATCTGTGTGACAAGTTACGATAACAGTCTTGTACCTCCTTTAAGGAAGGATAATTTTTATTAAAATTTGTATTTCTTTGTCAATAAGAAAAAAAATGTTGTGAAACCACAAATTTTTCGTTGTTTTTGAGGAAAGATGGCATCCACAAATTCATGTCCACCACTATATAAAATTTTAATGTACTAGTATATTAAACTACTCAAAAATTCTTTATCCACGAAATCAAATATTCACAAACCAAGCGTTTTTCCTGAAATCACAAAAACTTGACCTCGCGAAAATATGGGATTTTTAAAAATATAATCTGCCTGATGATTTAATTTAAAAATAGATAACAGAGAAAAAATCAAAACAATAACATACTTATATACAGATTACAGAAGCCGCTAGAGGTGATATATCCGGGTCCTATCTGCTTTGGCGTTGAAGACATTAATTCACATTTAGTAAAATTTCCACAGTAGGCAAAAGTACGACAGTTAACGCTCTCTTCCTCTATACACAGTTTTGCACATTGGTCAACAGACACGCCATCAAATTCCAAGACCTTCCCAAAGTTCATCTGCTTTCCCTCCACAAATTTAAAGTCATCGATGTATTTACCTTCATTGTAAAAAATCATTTTAATTTGGTTTATTTCAAATTTCATTTAAAAAATAACCGAATTAATAGAATACTTTATATACAATCCCATTTGTACTATAGTGTGCTCAGATTCAATATTTGCAAAGTTAGCTTGGTTTTAAACATTTTTTTCTAATGAAGAAACGTTAACCAAATTTTTGGCAACTGGTAAAAAGTCCATTATTTTAAGACTATGTATCAAATGTAAATGCAAAATCTATATAGTTAGAAAAAGTCTACTGATATTGAGGTGTAAATGTACAAAGGTATCAAATTACTCACGTGAATAGTGATTACAATTTGGAGTCTTTTGAAAAACAGCCGTTGGAGCGTCTAGTTCATGAGTATTTTTCAACCGACAAGTTTTGGAGTTAGCACAGTAATCGAATGATTTGCAGCTGTCAGTAACGGTGCACTGTTTTGCACAAAGATTTGCAGTAGGAACTGCCATTATGACATTATCAGCATTTGTTGGAAAGGTTGTCCCAGGTTTTGCATTATAGTGATCCAAATATTGCCCTTCCAAGAAAATAAGACATAAAGTAAGTATTTTCCCACTTAGATATCAGTTGTTTATTTCCCAAAATGTAAACTGCCTGTAGAAATAAACCAAGGTCATACTAGCAAATATGAATATTCAAATTTAAAAATTTATCTTTAAATTTTGTTTTATATATTCTATACGCCCTTACTTGTATAGAGGTCACAGTACTTGTGTTGCTGGACGAGGGACTGGTTAAGTTCTGGATGAACTGAGCTGAGGAGGCACAGACTTTGTCCTGAACAGTATATAAATGACTGACAATCAAATAGTTCCTCCATCAGACACTCGGTGGCGCAGTCATCCACCGCCACACCACGTACTGTGTACTCACTCCTCGCCATTATAGAGTTCTGTTTGTACACCGTGAAATGCTTCATTGTCTGTCCTACCAATGCAAAACAGTCACTATTATCAATAGAAAATGTTATTGCTCAGATTAATTTAGATTAATGTTACATTTCAAATAGATAAGTTAATTCCCACCTCCTTGAACAATGTCACTTGAACTTTGTATAGTGTCTTTAATGCTGGATGCAGTGTATATTTTCTGAAAAAAAGTTGTCAAATTCATTTTAGAATGGTTGAAGATAAAAAAGGTTTTTTCTTTTACATTTTAATAAGGTACTGTGACAAGTAACTACTTACTGAATAGTTGCTGGTTTTCAGCGGAACGCTCAAATGTCCGGTGTATACTGCGTTTTTCAGATTGCTGTAGGCCACCAGCAATGTAGGAGCAGGGGCAGCAGAGGCGTTTACAGACTCTTGTTAATATAATTAAAGTACTACCATTATAAGAGAAAAATCTGAATAAAAGGAGAAGCTAGCATTTATGACACAAATATCGATACAGACAGTTTTGATTAAATACATGACTACCAGGTCTTAAAAGATTTGATTGTGGTAAAAAAAAAGCACTCACTGGAATAATGCTGACATGTTGTTTTGGCCGATGGTTGATTTCCAGTTGAGACATGGAGACTACTTAGATAGCACTTGCTTACGTCTGGACAGAAATCAAAACTATTGCACTGAAACCGATTGATTGTCAAACACGCATTTGCACATTCATCTGCAGATTTCAGATTTGCAAAAACGGCGTCGGTTCCGAGAGTTTTTGTGGCTATCGGTAGTTTTGTAAATTCCGCTGATAAAAAAGAAAACATAAACAAATTGTAATATTCTTTCTTTCTTTATTCAAGAAAACTAGCTGGATAATCAAAATACTCACTTAGAAAAGGCGGCCTTCCCAGGATTGTCGCAGAGACGTAAATATGGTAAGGGTCATAGTTGAGAGAAATTTCTTGGAAGCGTAAAATTGAGGCACCTGATGCTCGAGACATCATTTCTAAGGCTTCTATTCCAAAGACTTTCTCATAGATATCCAAATAAGGATGATATTGACCTTCACAAAAGAGTATTCATTTTTATTAATTTTTTGTGCAGGAAAGAGCAACATATTTAAGGTTTAAATATAATATTTTGTCTATCTTCTTACCTGGAAATGTAATTTGAAAATGATGTTGATCTTGTGACGAAAAACATTTCTTGATGTCAAAAAGGGATAAATCGGGTTCGAAGTATTCAAAGTCAAAGTAATTTGTAGTGATTACTAATGCTTTCTGTAAAAAGAAGTCATGGATAAAACAAAGTAAGATTGAGATAAATACTACTGTTTTCAATCCAAACATCTAGTTTAATATCAACTGTTTAGCTATTGTTATACTTATAGTTTGTTTTGGTGTGACGTAGACGTCGGTTCTTCTTTATATTACCAGAAATGTTAGAAGTCTGAAAACTATCAATCGGTAATATTCATTTAATTAAGCTGAGTTTATTACTAGTGACCTTTTGTTGCAACTGCATGGACGTAACAAGCAGTGAGATACATTTGCGTTGCTTCGCATGACCATTACTGTAACATTAGGATGTCCATACCTCTACAATTATCATGTCAGTCTTAGCCAGGTATTGCTCAGTCACACCTGAATCACTACTGGCACTTTCCGCCCATCCGTTCTGTAAAACACGAAAGAAAAAATATTTACCGTTCATCTGATTGCATACACGAAATTAAAAGTTCAAGACAGTTTGTAAACCTACCACAATGAAGTAGTACTCGACAATTGCCGTGTACTTCCCAGTAAGTCCAGGCATCGTAAAATTCTGAAGGATAGCTTCATACACGTTTGTCAAAAAGTCTCTGACAGTTCTCTGTAAAGAAGAGTTCAATTTTTAGTTAATTCCTTGCTTATGTATACTGATAAAAGTTTTATTCAAGAATTATTTTAAAAATCGTCGAACTCAGTTTATTTATATTAAAGCCAAAAAAGAATGATATAACTGGAAATGGCATAAGGCCAGCATATATATACAAAAATAACTAGCAAAGAAGTAACAATGAACAAGAAAAAAATATATATAACTGTCAATTTTGCCAGACTTGTTCATACCTGGCCAATGAAACGCATCTGCGGCGTCAGATGAAAAATGTTCATTGGATTCTTAAGTTTCACCACATAAGATCCGTCTGTGATTAATTCGGCAAAATCCAGCGTACTATCGAAAGCTCCTGGTTGTATGGCAGACACCGTACAATTCTCGTAAAACCTGTCCAATGCATACTGAATTCCTAAGTTCATAAAAGAATACTAAAAATAATGCAGGTGAGTTGATCGATTTCATATTTTCTCTCAATCTTCTTCATGATGACTGAAACAAACCTTACCTGTGTTGAAGTCGTGTATGACAGACATAGGATTTGTAGAGTAATAAGGACTAGTGGGTTTTGTATTGTGGAAGTCGTATCTAACCAGTTTGTAGTCTTTGCTGTACCATACCTTTAAAATTCGTAAGAAAAAAAGATTATCATTGGACTCAATTAAATATAGGGAACTTAACGCATTTTTTTCATCTTTATGAATTGCAATGACACTACCTTTGAATCGAAAACCTGTCCATACTGGGGTATGACAATCTCTTGGTTGTATGAAAAGAAGTTTTTGATGACAGGCACTGTTGTTGGTGCAATCCATCCTAACAAATAACCAAATTTACAATCAATATACTTCTTAAAATCAAAATTCTCCACTTTGTAACAATTTTCTTGACGTTAAGATAACCCAAATTCTTATATTCATTTAGAATAGAGATATTAATTACCGTAAGTAATAGAGAGATCAACACCAACATATGTCTTCAACTGAAAAAAGAGAAGTATTTCGTTATTTGAAATTAATTTTGAGTAATACAAGTATAAAATATAATTTTAAAAATAATTATTAAGTGGTTTTCAACGTACTTAACCATTAATTATTTGATTTTAAAAAATGATAATAAAAGAATAAGCAATATTTCTCTTTAAATCCAGATTGCTTTATAAATCTTACTGCTACTGAGTCGATGATGACTTGGACCATGTAGTTCTGAGCTAAAATCGCCTTTCTCAGTGAAGCATAGGCATCATACAGGGTTTTCTCAACAAAGGCGGGGCCATTTACAGTTCCTACAGGGAAAAAATGGACACATGACTAGCCACATTAAATTTCCACTTCCGTCTCTTTTTGATTTAATCCAAAAGTTGTATTATGAAGTTTAGCTCTATGACTTAAAAATTTTCCAATTTTTATCCTACTAGAAAAATGATCACATCCACTTCCATTGACAAGATGAATAGAGCCCTCTGAGATGTGTCGTCTGCTGAGCCGACAGGAACCCTGTGTATCCCCAGGACAAAAGTCAAAACTATTGCAGGTAAAGTTATCAAACTCCACACAAAGTTTGGCACACATCACTGGATCAATGATGTTTTTGAACATGAAGTCGTCTGTAAATCCAGACCTTTGACCTTTTGTGTAGGTAAACTGTGCTGAAAAGATACAAATATTTTTTTATATATGGTTTTGAAGATCTCAACCCAGATCGATATCCATGGTTATTTCAATGTACCTACTTGAAATCAATAGAATATGAATGGATAATTATTTTATTTAATATCAGTAACATCTAACCTGCAGCAGACGTTCTGTCAAGAAGGGTTGCTAGGAGATAAACGTCTGCTCTGTCGTACTCCACACGGACGTCCTGGATGCGAAGTGGCGACACTTGCATAGTTTCGCCCAGTTTTTGTCTTGCCCCGTATATGAAGGAATCCACCAAAGCAGGTTGCATTGCACCTTTATTATCATCATATAACATCAATATGATGTTTATTGCATTGCCATATATTGTAATGGACTTTTACAAAGTTGCATGTGTTCCCAAATAGGTGCATTTTTTGTTTCATTATTCATCCTTACTATATTCTTATGTAAACTACTCATAATAGAGCAAGAAATTTAAAAAAAAAAAGAAGAAGAGTAGTTGTTATTGCTTTAAGTGGTAAATATAATATTTTTGGATTTTTCATGTCAAAGAAAGTCCCTTGTATCATATCATAACCTTGTATCTCTGCATGGAAATTTGTAGGGGTCGATTGATGAAGCAATCTCGACTAGTAACAAGATTTTTTTTATATTAATAATTCATGCATTGGACAATTGGACATGTATTTAGAAATCTGTTACATTTAATTAAAGAAAATCTATATATGTTATAGTGTATTCATAATTAACAACTTATTTATTCATTAACGGGAGGCCTCATTTTCAATAGTTCTCACTAAATGTAGAACATGCATTACACATGTCATTTTCAATTTGAAGGAAGATGAGTAAAACACATCTTAACATACCAGGAAATCTTATTTTGAAGTGCACTTTGGCGGTTTGTGAATAGCAAGATGAAACGTCAAAGTTGGAGAGGTCTGGGTGATTGCCATCAAAATCCATGATGTTCATCACTTGATGAAAGTCCTCCTAATTAAGAACCCGTTTACTTTATCTTCAATTGGTAAATATTAAAATACTTTTTAAAAAAAAGAAAGACTTTAAATGATATAGAATACGTCACTTCTTCAACTTACATCTTCTATGTCTATCGTGATTTTCACTGGAACGTCACGAGTAGCTGCACTTCCGTCGTTTGGGTAATTAGTGTAATCATCCTAATGAAATATATTTATCATTTTTTATTTTTAACGTCGGAGAAATCGATGTAGTAAAATCTGTTTTATACAAGATTACAATTAGATTGGCTTTTTATGCATATCTTTAATTTTAAAGGGAAAATTATTTACCGTAAGAAAGTAGAATTCAATGGTAGCGTTTGAATTTCCAAGCCCCTGTACAAAGTAGGGTCGTTTGGCTGAGAAGACATCGCATGTCATTTTACGACATACACGCTAAATGCAAGATAGAAAAAGTATAAAAGATCATTCAAACAACTACATAATCTAGAAACTGAAGAAAGTAAACATAATAACAAAATTTATTTTTTTAATATGGAAAGTATTTAGATCGATATTCTACTATTTGTTCTCTTTGCACCAAATGTTATCTTACCTTTCCGACGTAAGTAAAATTTGAATCTAAATTAAATAGCTGTAGGGGATTTTTCATGTGTAACTCAAATGATCCGTTGGTTTTTGTGGCTGATATAGTTTCAGCTGCACCGAAAGCTTTACTTGACAGGGGTAGTACAGTACAATTCCCATAGAAGTTATCCTTGACGTACCGAACACCTGTCAAACACGGAATATTTTCATTTCGTGCGTTGTATACATATACAATTTCGACAAGAAAAAATATAAACTTAAATTATTTCAAAATAAATTATAATTTAATATTCCATCAATATGAAGTTTACAATAAATGATTAAAGAAAGGCTATGTCACGGGGGAATATGACATTTGTTTTCATTTTTACATTAATAAAAAAGACCTCAAACCTCCATTGAAGTCATGCACCTCTGTGAGCGGGTTAGTATTGTAAGATGGTGGACCAGATGACAGTGGTTTGTAGTCAGTCCTCACCAATTTGTAGTCTTCGTCGTACCAAACCTTTTTCGTCAAAACAAAATACATGTAAAAGACGGAATGTCGCATATGAAAGTTAAGTTAAGGTTAAGAAGGTTAAGGTTAAGTTATGGGAAATCATATCAATTATTATAGTTATTATCTAAAACCCGAATTAGATTAGGTGATATTGATTTAAATCATAGTGTGAATTACCTAATGAAAAGAATAATATACTGGACTAGGGGGGTTATTATGTGCGTAAGGATTTGAGATTCTGGAGAAACTTACATCCACCGTGGTCACTAAATTAAGAAGTTCATTGATAACTTCCATTCTATAATAGAACTGGGAGGGTATCTGAGGCAGCCCCCGTGTGTTTTTTCTTCCTGGACATACGACTCCAACAGGGGTCTGTAAGGTAAAAATTCAAAAAGCAATCATAATACCATTCAAATTTATTTCCCTTTCTGATTTAGATTTACTATGAGGATTAGTCGTCCGCGTAGTGCATTGGTTAGAGTGTTTGCTCTAAGATCGCAGAGTAATGATTTGATCCTAATATTGCGGGTTCGAACGCCACAGGAGGAGGTGAGACCGGTCCGCTCCATGAAACCTTGTAAACTGATCCTCCGTGACAGAAGGTCCTGTCATGATAAAGAACCCTCAATGCTCAAGGGCCGTAAAAGTCAAATATATATCAATTTGCAGCCCTCTACCGGCAAATCGTGGGATCTCAATATGCAATAAAAAATTTCAAAAGGACGTCAAACAAACTAGGATTAAAAGTACCTCAAAAACGGATGTGATATCCTCCGGAAGTGACGGAATAAAGTTATAGAAGTCATATACGTGATGCATCGGGCTTGTTCTCCCGGGGCCCTGAACCTCAGCACGGACAGGCACACTGACAAAGCTTGATGATGTATTCCAAATGCCTTCCGCTACAAATAGACCTTATTATGCTTTAAATGGGCGATTATTCGATCTAGTGTATAATAATATTTATATTAAGAAGATATGTAGGTTGATAAACACAAAAAACAGGTGATGTAATATTCTGAACACTGTTCTTATACCTGAGAAGTAGTAATCAATAGTATAGTTCAGCGAAGCCCCAGCCCATTGGAAGACAGATCTCCAGTGATTCACTAGGATTCCTCGTATCGATTCCTGACCTATGTATGTCTAAAATTAAACAGGGTTACTTTGTCCATTTCTCTCAAAATATTTATTATGGAAAGAAAAACTATAATTGTCAACATACTATACCTCATTGTATTTGCTACCAAACTTCAATGCATAACTGCTGTCTAAAACATGCAACCTTCCATCGTCTCTCATTTCACCGAATAGAGATATCGCCATTGATGAACTTATGTTTCCTACACTACAGAATCCATCTGAAATAAATCATTAGTACTAAACATGTGCATTTTATATCAAGAAGAGACGCAACTTAATGAAACAATCAATTATGAAAATTATCAAAGAATCGAAATAATCAAACGTAAGTTTATATGTTTTTCTGCTGACGGGTAAAAATATTCTATGTCCTATATTTCTGTACGAATTTACCACCAGTATGTGTTATTTTTCTTGTCACTACATTTGTATTTTGTTTCTTAGTGTATGAATATCAAGAATGATTTTTTAAAAAACGTAGAGTGAACACTCTTTTATGACAACTTACTTGTGACGTAGAAAATCTCATCGGTATCAAAACTGTAGATGATACTTCCTTGAATAGCATTCTTAAGAGTATCAATTCTCACGCGGTTACCGTTATAATCAAAGTACTCTAAAATATCCACCGTGGTATTTTTATCCACGATGTTCAACTCAATGCGAGTCTGGAAAAGGGAGGGAATCTGAGGAAGTTTTGGCTCGGGTGATACTACAAAGACAAAAAGATTCTACAAAGGTCTTCTGTGCCCTTGTCTGTTTTTCGACTATTGAGTATTCAAAATATACTTGTTCTATTTAAGTCATATATTTATATATAAAAGGTTTTGAGAAATATTTTTCTTTCTTTCCTTAATTGTAATAAGTCTTTGGGAAAAATTAGAAAACTGAGTTTTTAGCAAATGTATGGCGTATGAAATCTCCACTTTTCTGGGTTTTGTTTTCACAGTTCAATAAAAAAATTAAAGACCAAACAGAATTTTTGAAGTTCTTGAGATAAATAATTTAGGACTAAGTTTTAAAATGTTTTTTAATTATATAGTTTTCAAAACACCTTCATATCTTATTACATGTAGCTTCAGCTAGAGAGCTTCCAATCAAAGAACAGATTAAGCAAAAAAATCAGTGAACATGCTCTTCTCACTTAATTAAACGTTCAAAACATTTTTGTTGTACACATGTAGTATCTTTTAGCTCTCTTAGTCGATATACTCTGTTATCCCTTCTTCATTAAAGGGACATGGGCACAGTATATGCTAAAAATATTCAATTTTCACCCTTTTTTATATTTACAAATACTTCACTGGGGTATTTTTTTATTATCAAAAATTTGAATTTCAGTTGATGTACATGACAGTTAAGATCTCTAAACATTTGTTTTGTAAACCTTGTTTTTGTTTACAAAGGTTAAATATATAAATATATAATTGTTCAAAGCATATTTTATTCAATAAAGAATTTAATTCTAAATACTGTTAGACATTTTATAGTGGTGTGCTGAATATCTTTTTTCTATAAAATATATTTTCCATATGTAAACAAAAACACCTTGTTAATATTATAAAGAGTTTTAACTTCTCTATCTCCTTTGTAAAACAACAAATGATGTTCGATTTTTTGCTGATTATTTGAATTGCCCAAATTAGGAATTGTAAACATTAAAATTGCTTTTTTAAAAATTCATTTGAACTGTATCCATGTCCCTTTAAATAAAACAGTCAAATCTGACCTAATTGATACCATCTTTGAATAATATTGTGAATTTTTTAAATACAATAACTATGAGATGAATCGCTCCTTAAATACAAGGTTTCTATTTTTTTTCTACATCAGAAATGTTCAAGAAGGCGTAGGCGTCAGTAATTATCTACTTAAAGATTTTTTCCCTCTTTAGAAATCAAGTTTCCTCATTTTTAAGTGCTTTACGTAATATTAGTATTTACTTTAGTTGATAATTATAAGTATTTTGTTTACTTTTAAAATGCCCCTTTCAAAACATGCTTTAAAATTCTTGTTTTTCGTTGGTCCATTATAAAATTTATCATGATCAAAATAAATTATTTCATCCTTTTGAGAATCTCCTGCATAATTAGTTATGTTAATTCAAAGTAGGATGCATGTGAGACAGCTATGTGTACTTAAACGAATTGACTTATATACATACCTGTAGCTAATATATCAGCGTTACATAAAGAAACAAAAGTAATCGTCAGTATAGTTAGAAGTAAATTTGGAACATTTACCTACAAAACAAATATATGGATATGTCAAAGTACTCGATGATTTTCATAAAGTAAAATGTATCTTAAAAACATCAGGAGAACATTATAAATAAAACCAACAAACCGCCATTATAGTGCGTCTTTATCCGTACATCGCATGTGATACTGAGATATTTTATCAGATTCCGATAAAGGTTAAAGTTGTCTGATTAAATAACAATAGTTATGAACATTATCTTGTGTAAGTACTAGAATCGTTCTTAAAAAAAGATATCTGTTGTAATATAGTGGTATAAAAATTGTGCCCTATAATTATAAGTCTATAGACTTTAAAAACTTTAATATTTCCAATGTTTATTGAAGGAGCAGCAAAGTCGATGTTTGACTGCAGAGTGAGATATTGGACCGCTTACGTCACAGGGTTGGCGTGGTGAACTATATCTTATTATCCTCACTAAGACATTAAAAGTGATGGAGAAACTTATTGAGTACTGTGCAACAATATATTCAAGAAGTGGTGTAAATCAGATGTGGATACTTAAAAATTCCAAGGAACTTTTGGACCATTTAAAATCACGATTTTTTTCCAGAATCAACAGCTTAAGAACTTACGACTTTTCAACTTTATACACAACCATTCCCCAAAATAAATTAAAGTCCATGCTTTTCGATATCATTGACAGCTGCTTTTTTAATAAAAATGGAACTCGTAAACTTACTTACCTTGTCATTGGTCATTTGCAAAATTATTTTGCTTAAAAACATTCTAATTGCACACACAAGTTCTCTGAAGTCAACATCAAAAAGATGCTAGAGTTTCTGATTGACAGTATCTAAGTTTAATTTGGTGACCAGGTCTTCCAACAATCTATTGGAATTCCCATGGGTACCAATTGCGCTCAGTTATTAGCAGACATATTTTTGTATTCATATGAAACATAATTTGTGCAAAATCTTATGCGTGAAAAGAAGAAAACATTTGCTGTGGCTTTCAACTCGTCATTTAGATATATCGACGACGTATTGTCAATTAACAATTGTAATTTCCATTCTTATGTCGATACGATATATCCCGGTGAGTTTGATATCTAATGAAAGATACCACAGAGTCTGACGCTTCTGTTTCATATTTGGATATTTTACTTGAAATCTAACAAACCAAGCTCTATGATAAACGTGATGACTTTAACGTTTCTATTGTCAACTTCACTTACTTATGCTACAATATGCCTTCATCACCTGCATACGGAGTTTATGCATCTAAGTTACATTGTAATTCGATACGCAAGAGCATGCTCTACGTATGAACAATTTTTAACACGATGTAAATTATTGACAAAACAAGTTGATGAAACAATTTTGTCAACAGTCTCGTTTAAAGTCATCATTTCGTAAGTTCTACGATCGACACAATGACCTTGTCAGCAAATACAATTTATCATTGAGTCAGATGCTGAATGACGTTTTTCATACCAATTGTTAGTCCATTATTTATACATTGAATTGACGACGGATTTTTCCGTTATTTCCCGATCATGACAAGGAGTACACGGCGGTTATGACCGGTCAGCAGGGGATACTCACTCCTCGATGGCACCTAACCCCACCTCTGATATTTTGGAGATCCGTGTGTGCTCTGCTCCTATATTGTATTGTTTTGTAGACTTTTGATTTTGAATACTGTTGTATCTCCATATTTTCCACTGCAGTCGCTGGGGTTCTACATATCTGCGGTGCGGGAACATGTAAACGAAATTAACATAAATAAAAGTAAAATGCATTAGAAAACATTTATTGTCTGTGTTCTCTGACAAAATGCGTTTTGTCTATTCCTCAAACCAAACTTGCTTTCGGCCTTACTGCGTCAGGAACACATTTTGGTTCTTAGGTCCTTCGAACCCAGTCAATAACAAGTTACCCTCCAAAATAGGCACCATTTATTTTATAGTAAACGAACAACTTGGCTTAGTTCAATGACTTCCGCGTGTATTGAGTTCAACCAGTCCTTGTATTTTACATAATTTACATGTACGTGTTGTTGTGCTGTATCTTTGTTACAATCTTAAAGAGAGTCATAAGTGTCCATTTGATATCTTATATCAAAAACGCCCACAACCATAATATCTTCTTTCATGCACTTTGCTTGTATAATACTTTTTTCCGTAGAATCAGGAATTGTTATTTATCGTTGACTTTATCTTCGTACGATTTCATGTGGAAATGTGGAAATGTGATCATCCCGCTTAAAAAAAAATCTGGCAACTGCACACACACATTACTATTACTATTAAATATATTTATAAGTAGTGTTAGTAAAACTATCCATTTATTCATAATAACCACAACCCTGTAGTTTATTGTGCTGAATCTTTTCTTCTTGAAAGGAGACTTTGCCTTGGTCTAAAGGAACATATAGTCTTGAGATAAAAGATACCACAAGTCTGAGACATATCTTTCATATTTGGATATTTTACTTGAAAAAGACGTTTATGGTAATCTAACAACCACACTCTATGATAAATGCACAGGAGTTCGGGTACCTATCAATTTACCGAATTTTTCAGCAAATTAAAAAAATACGTAATACCTATTATAGGTATTACGTTTATTTTTGAATTTAGTGAAAATTTCGGTAAAATTGATAGGTATGCAAAATCCTGTGTATAAACGTGATGATGACTTTAACTTTTTTTATCGTCAACTTCCCTTACTTATGCAACAATACTGTATACCTTCATCACCTGCTTACGGAGATTATATCTCTCAGTTGATTCGATACGTAAGATCATGCTCTATGTATGTACAATTTTTAAAATGAGATAAATTATTGACAAACAAGTTGATGAAACAAGAATATCAGCAGTCTCGTTTAAAGTCATTATTTCATAAGTTCCATATATGGTCGATACAATGACCTTGTCAATAATTACCATTTATCATTGAGTCAAATGCTGACTTACGTTTTTCATACTAGTCCATTATTTATACACTGAATTGAAGACGGATTTCTGCGTTATTCCTGATCATGACAAGGAGCACACGGCGGTTGTGATCAGTCGGCAAAGGATGCTCACCCCTCCATGACACCTGATCCCACCTCTGATGTTTCGGAGGTCCGTGTTTTCTCTGCTTTTATTTTAATGCATTGTTTAATGGACTTTTGAGCTTGAATACTGATGTTATCTCCATATATTTCAGTCCAAAACCTGACTTACTGGAGTTTGTAAGAATGCTTTTGATTGAGGTTTGATTCATGTAGCTTAATTTGACATTTTTTGACGATGTGATATATATGCACGTTAATTATATACGTAGAGTCATTAACTTTTTTAAGAGGCATATTTTGGCTAAAAAGAAAAGACAACATATATTTCAAGTTTTATCCTTTGTCGAAGTATTCTCACAGAAAAAAAGTTAAAAGATCCTTTTGTAGTTTCTTATTTTGGAATTGTGAACTAAGCAGTACAAATGATCAACCATAAAGCCACCATTAAAAAGTACGTCGTACATGTTGTACATAAAACAAAATGTTGCGAAGGATCATTTCATATTAGTATAAAGTAAAAACTTTTGACTTTAAACAATACTTTATTCAATCAATGGTCAAAATTATGCGACAAAGTACATGATTGTGTGTTCTTTTTACATGAATTGTGTGGTTTATTTTTTCCTGCAAGTAAACTCTTCTGTCTCTGCTGATTAATCTTTCAGACTGAGAGCACTATGTTCTTGAAGTTATGGTAAATTCACAACCCACGTTGATGCGTCCAGCAATAGACATAGCCATTAAGAAGGCAACATTGTTAGACCCGAAATTTGAAGGACATGCAATGTCAAGGGCAAAGAGAAGGAAAAACCTCTGTCAAGGTCATCTTCAGGTTGCACAGAGTTCCATGTATTCTGATGCAGTATCAAGGTCTTTTTCTTCTTCACGCTGGCGAAAGACTGAAAAACAGAAATATGCGTATGTTAAGTGACATACTCCTTAATTCAAGACTTAAATATATAAGGTTTCATATTCATAGCTAATTGATAATTAAATGTTTTTATTCTATAAAGAAGCGTTTTATT
>NW_026920265.1:0-169530 GCF_032062105.1 Saccostrea cuccullata
CGTCATTAAAGTTAATTGTTTTATGCACCATCGGACTTTGGCGTGTCAAACCATCAGGATTTGGCGCAGACCGTCGGACTTTGGCGTGACCATCGGACTTTGGAGTCCCATCGCACTTTGGAGTCCTACATATATATACAATGTGTAAATGACATTAATAAAGGGACATTCATATCAAATTTATAACTACTGTAAGATTGCATAGACAAATTCAATATTTCCTAACGTGAGTATTGTTAAATCAACCAATTGGGTGGAGGATGGTATATTTTTGGTGAAAACAAACAGCATAACACATGTAACATTTTTTTATTCGATGGTTATTCCAGAATTTCTCAAATACTATTAAAACCAAAACTAACTATTTTGCCCAAGCTGCTGTAAAATGATCAGGAGCACATATACCCTGTTCGGGTATATGAATGAAAAACATTTTAAGGGTGCTGAATATAGGTGGTCGTTGACATTTTTCTGAATTTTGAAATAGCATTTCCTTTATAGTTTTCTTCATTTTCAGGCTATATGGATGTGTAATGTCACAAAATTTACTTACATGTATTTTGCACTTTATAACTTTTGTGTACGGGTGTTTAAAATTTTATCTTTTTGACATTATTTATGACAACTATATAAAGATATGTGCCAAAGCACTTTAAAGCTCCGCCATTTTAGTTCCCGAGTCTCGCTACCCTGCAGACCCCTTTAAATAGGGCAAAATTTGAGACTGTTCAATTTAATCAGTCGACACCGGTGTAGACGGGCGTATGCTATACAGGACTTGGTAGCGAGAATAATAACGTAATACTTCGTCTAATGCCGGAAAGTAAGATACCAAATAAATTTACAATTATAGTTGTATAAGTCAGTGCAGTATACAAACAACATAGATAAACGTAACTGCAATGAAATACAAACAAAGGTAATGCAAGATAACCAGCACGAACACGGGTCGCCATTCCACGTCGATACATGTGACAATAAAGCAGTCAGGTGTAACGAATGCGACGAGTATACCCTAGTAATGATGTATCGTAGATAATGCTATCAAAATGGCGTATGCCTATTTAAGAGTCGTGTTCAGCTTTAAATTAGATTTTGTCAAAAATGGTGACGTGGGGCGGCGGAAATCTGGAGCACAAAATTATCAAGAAACACTATGTTGAGCGGGATACATTGGGAAAAGAGATGTTAACAATGAACCAGAAGTCTCTGTCGAGACTGTAGCTCTACTGGTTTATACTTAAAACAAAGGAAGAGAAAAGTAGCAGTTGTTACTTGAGCTTTAAAACAGCAATAAATAGAAAAATGATCCTTGCCACCCATCAAAATAAAAACCAATGCACGGAATTATGTATCTTAGTATAGTTTACTTGTGTGCAAAGTTATATTGAAATCGGACCAAATTTGTAGGATGAGTAGCATTTTGAAAGAATTTCACAGAAATTTATATTTTTAGTAACCATGGCAACACCGTTCATCGAAATCAAAAACCGATATATAGAATTATGTATCTTAGTGTAGTCTACTTGTGTGCCAAAGTATATATTGAAATAAGACCAAAACTGTAGGAGGAGTAGCATTTTAAAGGAATTTCACAGAAATTTCTATTTTCAGTTACCACGGCAACACTGTTTATCGAAATCAAAAACCGATATATAGAATTATGTATCTTAGTGTAGTCTACTTGTGTGCCAAGTTATATTGAAACTGGACCAAAACTTTAGGAGGAGTAGCATTTTGAAAAATTGTTTACAGACAGATGGACAGACAGACCTACGCCGGACGCATTACTATCGCATAAGCTCATCTGGTCTCTGACCAGTGGAGCTAAAAACCACGATACGGGTTTATCTGTAGTTGAAGGGGTATGACTTCCAATGACTTTCACCGTTCACGGTAGCTCAGTCGGTAGAGCGCTCGCTCCGTGATCGGGAGGTCTTGAGTTCGTATCTCGGCCGCGACTCACCTAGTCCTTAAAATAGGTAGTAACTGTTCCTTCGCCATGCGCTCGGCACTTTGATGTGAAAGTTGTGGGTCCTTCGGATGAGACCTTAAAAACTGAGGCCCCGTGTCAGCGGCAGGCCTTGGCACGATAAAGATCCCTCACTGCTCAATGGCCCTGAGTGCCGAGTAAAGGTCAAAATTTGAAGCCCTTCACCGGCATACCGTGGCGTCTCCATTTGAGTGAAAAATTCTCGAGAGGGACGTTAAACAATATACAATCAATCAATCCAATGACTTTCATTGTTACCCGATAGAAGAGAATAGACCACTTAAATGAAGACAGACTGAAAAGACATGAACGGGATGTCTAAGCCTACGTCAAGATTTCTGTTGAACAATTCGATCAGTTATGTTTATGATCGAGATGTGGTATTGTCTATTAAAGGAATAAGCTTCGGAATCTTTTGGTAACACTGGTTTTTTGAGATATATAATTCCTTCACTTAAAGAATACATTGCCGAATTCATATTTTAATAAATTTTATTTGTGACTCTAGCTGTTTTCAGAACAAATTCACAAACACTGCAAGCTACGTTTTACGTAGTCAGTGTTGCGCCGACAGCTGATTTTTAAGATTTGTTTATCGGAGCGGAATATATTATGTATAAGGACATTTCATTGAATCAAGTTGATAGCCAATATTCGAGAAAAGATGATAAAAATGTATGTCAATTTTCAACTTTCTAGTCTGCACCTGAGTGAAACAAAAGATTTTGAAAATATTAAAGCTGACATGAACTCTTAAAAAGGCACCAGTTTTCATCTTTGTACGACTTACTACATTTCTGTACGCCCTTGTCCGCCATATTTCTTTAATTCCGCCATATTTATCGAAGATTTTTGGCCACCTGTACCTGCTATATATAGCCTTGTAGAAGTGTTTCACTTAAGTGATTTTCTAGCGTTGCTGTCGACATGTAGACATCTCCGATAGCATAGTTTTTAGAAGTCCATAAACTGAATAAACTGACCAAATACATGTTTGAAAAGTAAGAATTCAACCAAACAATAGAACTATACCGAGAATTAAATTAATTTTGAATGCATTTGCTGCAATATAGAAAATACACTAACAAGGAATACATTCATATACAGCAAAAATCCATGCAGGTCGAGAAAACGCATCAAACGCAGTGATAAAACATTTACCTGAATATACTGCTATCGTTACAGGGATGTGCACATGTCGAAAGAATTATCCTATTTTACTTTTATTGAAAAATGCATCTCAGTAATCCATTGCTAACTCAACAGTAAAAGATGCTTGGACACACGTGGCCCATGCCGATCATTTTATTTGTTCAGGTAAAATATCAAAGGTTGAAAGCTCAGTGGGGTTGATTGAAAAAAATGCAAGTAATTTTTTCAAAACTAAACATTACTCTTGTCTGTAAATGTTGCAGATAGAATTTATGATTACATTGTTTAAATTCATTAAATTTATAATAAAGCATGCATTATTACGAATCATTCACCTTTTGAAGATATTTTCCTGTGATAGGAGGGGGGGGGGGTGTAATAAAACATGCATATTAACACTCTCATAAAAATGATTTAGGAAAACGTCTGAAACAGATTGATTTCTTCATGATTAATTATTATCAAATAAATACTGTGTATTGGCTTTATTAGACCTAATATAATTTGATTAAAGTTATCTATAATTCTATGCACAATGAATGAAAGCATACCCCACGCTCCCCCAAAAGTCGAAGTGCTGAAATTCCTAGAAAAAAACAAGAGGCCCAGGGGCCACAGCGCTCACCTGAGCACATCGGCTAGGAAAAAGCACATATCTGATCAGAACTGAATGTTTACTGAGGTGGGGGATGGAACTTGAATTTTAACCCCCAGGGAGTCATGATTTGAACAAACTAGAATTTACAGTACAGGATGATTCCATATAAATATCACTAATCATGGCTTTGAAGTACTTGAAAAGAAGAGTTTAAAAGGTTTCCCTATATATTCCTATGTAAAACTTTGATCAACCATTTTGACCCCACCCTAACCCCAGGGATCATGATTTGAACAAACTTGAATCTCCACTACCTGAGGATGATTCCACATGAGTTTTATCTTTCCTGGCCCAGTGGTTCTTGAGAAGATTTTTCAAGATTTTTCCTATATATTCCTATGTAAAACCTTGCACAAGATGAAACACACCCTTTAAGTCCGGCTTAATGGTGGCTTATAGGTCCTTAATGGTGGTTTAATGGTTGTCTTTAAGTCACCATTAAGTCCCCATTAAGCACCTTTAAGTAACATTTACACCACCATTAAGTTACCATTAAGCCAACTCAAAGTCCTTAATGGGTGCTTAAATGTAGCTTAATGGTAGCTTAATGGTGGCTTACAGGTCCTTAATGGTAACTTTTAGACCACCATTAAGTCACCATTAAGCTACCATTAAGCTAGACTTACAGGTGCTTAATGTTCAAACTCCATTAAGCTACCATTAAGCCACCATTAAGTCACATTACGCAGTCGATAATATTGTTTATATGGGTGAAAAATTATTTTTATAGTGATTTGTTATCAATATTATAAATGTAGAGTTCGCTTATATCTTGATTTGGTAAAAATAATGAAAAAGAACGAAATTCAAAATCCAAAAATAAAAAAAGAAACGCCACAGTCGGGGCGCGATCCCATGACCTTAAGATTGCAAGGCGAACGCCTTATCCATTAGGCTATCGCCGCTATTGATAATGCAATGAAAATATTTAATATTTAACCTTTATTTTTTTCAAAATTTGTTTGGACTTGTAAAGGTATTTTCTAGTATTTTGTTGAACATTTCCAAAAGTCTTGAACTGATTTATTAATCAAAATATAAACAATTTTATTTGTGGATCTTAACACATTAATATATATTTCTACACTGAGTTCGGCTTTTAGATTGATGTAATGTGATTGAGTTCTTCGCTCTGTTATTCGAAAATTTTCGAAATGTAAGCATTAAATCATGATTGAAAATAAATTAATTATAAATAAAACACAAAAGTCTATCATCGAAAAAAGAAAGAGGAAAAAACAGATTCTACTATTATTTTTAATATACTGCGGATATTAACGGTTTCTATGTCAACAATTTAGTGACAATCCTCGCGTAAGAGTTACCTGGTTAATCACGTTTACAAAAACTTTTTTTTAGAATATCATATTCAGTTTCAATTCTTTTTGTATCATAATGGGTATCAAAATAATTGACTTTTTACGATGAATCATAATTTTTAATTTGTTATATGCTTGCGTTAAATTTATTTTTTTTAAAAAATAATTGATCATTAAAATCTGTCAGTGTACGTTGTGTATGTATAGTTTCCTGTTAGTTAACCGGGGACGGGCCCGGGGGGACTCCGAATTAAGGTCTATTGTCTGACCAGTCGGTTTACTGTACACTGATCATCTGTTAATCTTACCCCGTTTCTCAATGTGTATACATCTGGTCGGATGTCATGTTTAGTCTGATCGGCCGTTCCTCTGAAAATCGATTTTGAAATAACAATCATTGAAGACCGACTATATTTTGACAGATACTTACCGCTGCATTATTAAAAAAACAACGAATTAATTAGAATTATTCATGATGTAAAAGCCATTAAAAAGTTTTTCATGGTAAAAGTCAATCTTTTGTATACCAGTAGCCCCCCCCCCCCCCTCCAAAAAAAAAAGGACAGAGATTTTTTTTCATGAGATTATATAGTTATATTCCTGTGAATTCTGTAGCGGAATGTTTCTTTTAACACATGAAATAAAAATACCATTTTGTTTTTAAAAAGTAATATATATTTTGTGTTCATGAATATAGATAATTTTAATAACAAATTGATTTTTGGTATTGTAAATTTAAGATATTTCACAAGGACTTGCACACGGTGTGTAATAATTATTTATTTTTAAAAACCATATACACTAAAAATAAAAACAACGCATGTAATAATGATTTATATAAAAAAAAAATAATATACGGTTCTGATACAGGATGTCTTGTTTTATTATCACTGTAAATGATTTTAAGAAAAAAAAGACACCTCGAGCAAGCCCCTGTGGCTGTTAGCTAACTTTGTTCTCAGTGATTAAGTTTATGCATGTTAACAAAAAACTCGTTGAAATTATGATCGAGACAAAATTATGAGTTGGAATAGATTTTGCGTAAATGATATTAAAATAACTAAAAGTTAGTTCAAAGATTCTATATAAGATGCGTAAAAGTTTAATGAGGGTTGACCATTAAGTCACCATTAAGCTCAGCTTAATGGTGGCTTAATGGTAGCTTAATGAAGTTTGGACATTAAGCACCTGTAAGTTGCAGCTTAATGGTGGCTTAAAGGAATTAACTTCTTTTTGATATAAAAAAGAGTAAATAAAAATTATCCGTATTCAACCAGTGTCAAAAATCCCTACCCTAGCTTTTAAAATTATCTCCCAAATACTCCTACAGAAATTATTTTCATATAAAAAAAAAATAGCGAGACTATCAGGCAGGGATACTGAAATCTCGTTCGACTCTCTATAACAACATAATTATAAAACATTTATACATTCCTCAAAATGCAAATACTTTGTGGTCGGAGTGACACATTTAAAAAAAATTTCAAAATTGAATTCGGCAGAGATGTTTGTCTTCCAAGAATATTTAGATAACGGTCATGTCAATTATTTTTGCACGCCCCCCCCCCCCCCCCCCCGCCTAAAAATCAAATGCCTAGATGTCAATCTGAACAGGGGATGGCATTTCTTCGTGTGTTTGTGTGTTGAAGAACGTATAGAACGTATAGATCTATATACACATAAAAAAAATTGTATTCTGGTTTATTGCTTTTAAGATTTGAAGTAAATAATTACCGTACATCAAATTACTTGATTTAGATTTGAGATTAGTACTAAAATAATCAGTTATAATTGAAAAATGAATAATTTTGCGACGCAAACCAACTGCAGACTATATACCTGACTTTGTATAGAATGTATACAGTGTATTAGAACTACATGTAGATAGACAATTAACAATTATAGCTTATGAACAGCAGTTATAATACCCCCCCCCCCCTCTTCAGCCGCGCCAATACCAAATAACTTCTCTTTCAACTTGTGATATTTTCCCTGACCAAAATCTGATCAGCACGTACAATATACTAAGTGTATCGGCCTGCTAGTCTGTACGGAGTAATGACAGTGTGTTTACTTTTGAGCTTTTACCGAGTTTATTTCTTTTTTTGTGATGCATATTTCAATAAATGGAAATCAGGGTGTATATCACTTGACTTGTGCACATCTTCGAACGGATGCAGTAACCTTATTACCAGGTATGAGTACGTTTACAGCGTTCGGGGCGTTTTCTCGATATGCACCAATTGCATAGGGGCTGCAAATCAAAGACGTTGGTTGTTTTGTTTCATTCAAATGATATAATTTCAAAATGTGTTTGCAGATTTTACTGCTTTTTATTTCAAGTTTATTCTGCATAAATTGGCGCACTGTAAAAATACGTACGCGTGACTTGCATCTAAATTTCTCACCAAACTTGCATTTTTCTTTTGATTCAAATCAATAATTATTGAGAAATATGATTATTATGTTGTTTATTGTGGTTTTGAAATGTCTTGATCTCCTCATGTATTCTCATATGCTTTACCATCGGAGATGTGCACAAGTCGATGCCCAAACCAAACAAGAGGCCCATAGGCCACATCGCTCACCTGAGAAGCTTTGACCATTCTGTTCTTTACCAGATTTCCTCCTTTTAATACATAATGCATCCCCACCCTACCCCACTGATCATAATTTAGACATTTTGAAATCTACACTACCCCAGGATCCTTCCATGTGCACATAAGTTTCAGCTTTTCTGGCCAAGTGGTTCTTGAGAAGACGATTTTTCCTATATATTTCTATGTAAAACTTTGATTCCCCACTGTAGCCCCACCCTTCCCCCGGGGTCATGATTTGAACAATTTAGAATCTACACTATCCAAGGATGCTTCCACATAAGTTTCAGCTTTTCTGGCCCATTGGTTCTTGAGAAGAAGATTTTCAAAGATTTTTCCTATATATTTCTATGTAAAACTTTGATTCCCCATTGTGGCCCCGCCCTTCCCCCGGTGGTCAAGATCTGAACAATTTAGAATCTACACTACCCAAGGATGCTTCCACAAAAGTTTCTGCTTTTCTGGCCCAGTGGTTCTTGAGAAGAAGATTTTCAAAGATTTTTCCTATATATTTCTATGTAAAACTTTGATTCCCCATTGTGACCCCGCCCTTCCCCCGGGGGTCATGATTTGAACAATTTAGAATCTACACTACCCCAGGATGCTTCCACATAAGTTTCAGCTTTTCTAGCCCATTGGTTCTTGAGAAGATTTTCAAAGATTTTTCCTATATATTTTTATGTAAAACTTTGATTCCCCATTGTGGCCCCGCCCTTCCCCCGAGGATCATGATTTGAAAAATTTAGAATCTACACAACCCCAGGATGCTTCCATATAAGTTTCAGCTTTTTGTGGCCCAGTGGTTCTTGAGAAGAAGATTTTTTTAATGACCTCACCCTATTTTTCTCTTTTCTTGATTATCTCCCCTTTTGAGGGGAGTTGGCCCTTTATTTTAACAATTTAAATTCCCCTTATCCCAAGGATGCTTTGTATCAAATTTGGTTAAAATTGGCCCAGTGGTTCTTGAGAAGAAGTCGAAAATGTGAAAAGATTACAGACGGACAGACAGACGGACGGACGACGGACAAAATGTGATCAGAAAAGCTCACTTGAGCCTTTGGCTCAGGTGAGCTAAAATCATTCAACTGTAACGAGCGCTTTGGGGTATATATCGTTACAATGAGACAAGGTATCTGAAAGAAATATGGCGGAATACGGCTATAGTTGGTATGAAACAAGTCGTACATAGATGAAAATGTTGCGTTTTTAAGAATTCATGTCAGCTTTAATGTTCGCGTTTTCTTTGACAACCCTCGTAAAACATTTGAAGTCAATTTAGAATGATAAGCGATGATGACTTAATACTTTTACAGAGCTCTCCCTTATATCCAGGTGAACATCCCTGTAAACAGGAACCGTTTATATGGTGACATTGTGATTCATTCAGACAGTGTCCACAGGTTTCGTTGCAGTTTGCACCATATTTTCCATCGTCACATTCTTTAAACAACAAAGCAGACGACTTTTTTTAAGTTTTAAGTTTCTAACACAATTCACATAATCAAAGGCACTTTTGACTGCAGCCAAGTCCATACATTCTACCTTCACATTCTTCAATATAATTTACATTCTTAAATTCATAATATATGTAAGGTTTGGACTCATGCTGCCCTAATTGTTTAAATTTTTAAAATGTTTCGAAATGGACTAAGTATATGGATGTGATAAATCATGAAAAATGTGTAATGAATAAGGACCTCTCTGGAAACATGAGCACATTAATTTGGTATATTACTGAAACAGTGGCAAACTCTTTGAGATAATTCAAGAAGTACATTTTATACCTGCTGTTTGCAGCAATATTACAAAAAAGGATTTAATTTTTTAGTCGTTAAACACTTATGAATATTTATTTCCCTTTTTGGTTGCTTATTTGTCTAATACATGTATACTTACCCCATTGGGTAATGGTACAAAATAACAGAGAACATGATAAATCAATTTAGATAAACTGATCTATAGATATTCTACATTTTAGGTTGACTAATAAATAATTGATAGCAATCACTCACCACTGTAACATGAAGATCCCTCATACCCTGGTGAACACCCCTGTAAACAATGACCGTTACCATGGTGACAGGAAGTTCCGTCAAGGCAGTGTCCACAGGTTTTGTTACAATTTGAACCATATATTCCATCATCACATGCTTAAAAAAATAAACAGATTAGTATCTACTCACACTCCTTCCATTGGTTTATCTTTTTGCAAGTCCTCATTTATTTTTTAATTAATAGCATGGTATAAATAATTTTTTCCTATTGGAAAATAATTCAAGTACAAGTTACATGAATATAGTAGGATTAATATGAAACCAATATTATTGGCTTAGAATAAAAAAAATAGAAAAAAATGCTGATTTGTTAAATTTCATGATTCTTACGTTTGAAACAAGATGGCCCCTCGTATCCAGGAGCACAGCCATGTACACAAGACCCATTTATTTGATGACACTGTGTATCATTTAGACAATGGCCGCAAGTCAAATTACAGAGAGCCCCGTACATTCGACTCTTACAATCTTCAAGAAAATTATGAAAACATTAAATAATTTTGCTTAAAGAAAAATCTTCATAAATAGGCCTTATAGTTTGAAATTTTGAAACAATATATTACTTCTTGGTGTTTAGACTAAGGCAAAATAAGCCTATATGAAAGTTACATAATTATAAACTTCACAAGAACATCATCCAAATCTTCTTTTTATGAGAAAATGACGAAAATTAAGGCATGACATGTGTCTGAAAACTTCAAGGGGTTTTGACAAGATTTTCATATGAGTTTTTAAAAAAGAGCATATCGCGTAAATATCGTATAAAGAAAGAATTCGCATAATTTTCAAATTTGAAAAAAAAACAACATAAATATCATATGAAATACTTTTTCATATGTAAAGTTTTAAAAACATGCTAAGAAATTTTTACATTCGTTTTCTAAATAAATAAACATTAAATAATTTAAATAGTCATTCTCTGTAACCACTTAAACGTCGTTGCCACGCATGGTCACCGATTTTGATGAGATTTTCAGCCACTTTAAATCTTGATTGTGGCTTAATAGAAACTAGAAAAAGCAAACAAACCATTCTCACAAAACATGACACCTTGATGTCACTTACACTGTAAAGAAACTGTTTGGAATATATCTCTAAGTAAGTGGTAACCAAGTGTACATTTGGAATACATTTAAAATGCTGAAATATGCTGAAAACACTCCGAATTCACTAATGGTATGTGTTTCATGCTCAAGCTCAATTAACGACTTAAGAATAGCAATGAAAATGTTTGACCTTAAGTATATAAGTATAAGCAATATTATTCTATAAATAACTTATTGTTGCCAGTGTAACCATGCAAAACCATGTTACTAAGATTGGGTTAATGCTACTGTCTTGAAGAAAAACATGAAAATTCAAGACAAGGCAAATATGCATCCTTAGGACCTTGCATCACCAAGACCATAAGAAAAATTGGGTATAATTGCTACTTTGCAGTGTTACCATGGAAACAATGTACCAGTGCTTAAAAGTGAATTTATTTTCGATGCATTAAGAATTAAATTGCCATTTAATCAAGAAACAAATTAAAAGACTCAGCTTGAATAGTACTTATCTGTTAGAATTGAAGTTGAATATCATATATTGATAAAATTTGATGAAGAAAACAACACTGTTGGTATGGTTACCAAGAAGGGAAAATGTTCGATTTTGTGAACTTAATATCAATATTAAACCCTGTGTGCCAACTTTTTGCATCCACTTACAGATTGGATGATAGTCAAAATTTAAAGTCAAGTTAGCTGTTAATAAATATCAATCATTAAAATTTTGCGAATCTACTTTTAAGGGTACGTATCCAAGGAAAGAAAATATTTTTCAGGTTTTTAAGCATATATTTTCTGGTCACATTTGTGAACTTTATATCAATATTAAACCCTGTGTGCCAACTTCTTGCATCCACTTACAGATTGGATGATAGTCAAAATTAAAAGTCAAGTTAGCTGTTAATAAATATCAATCATAAAAAAATTTGCGAATCTACTTTTAAGGGTACGTATCCAAGGAAAAAAAAATATTTTTTCAGGTTTTTAAGGACATTGGCAACGTTTCTGGTTTTCGTATAGAATTTTTCAAGATTTTTTGAACAGGTTTAATGGTACCAAACATGTTCAATTCAGGTCCTTTTTACCCATCAAGCCAGCCTTCCTTTAATGATTTTGTCAAATCAATGTTTTGACAATTTTCAATGCATTTCCTGTGTAAAATGTTGATAAAATGGGCCTATATTATTTTTAACCATACGTTTTCTCTAAAACCCATTTATTTCATAAGGTTTATACATAAAACACATTGTTGCAACCTTATTTTCGATGACATGCATATAATTTGGCTGAAAATGCGAATATTGAAACAAAACACAGAAATACCAGCACTTTTCTTTAATTTTGAGTTACTTCCCTTTACTGCAATAACATCTAAACAATATTCCTAATGATCAAGAGAGTGGTTGTTTGTTTCTATTCTATAATTCACTTAATTGGAAACGAACTGTCAAAAAACATTTTTGCAAGGATTTATAGTAACTTTTTAATGGTGCATCATTCACACAATCTATGGAATCGTTCTCATTCGGTCCACCTAGCTATCAACACTTTCAGCATAATTATTTCATACCTTTACACTTCCCAGCAATCATTTACCTATTCTAAATGACAACCTGTTAACTGTCTGCCCCCTCAACACAATGTAAACAAACCCATCGCTGCTTTTCTTTTATTACTGTAGAGTTGAATATATCCGATAAAAAAACACACGTGTTTTTGTTTACCTCTCAGACTGTTACATATGTTTTTCTTTGTTTTCAGCGCCTAGAGAATTCCATACGGGAGATCACTCTCAATGACTTTTTTTCATAAGTAAAGAAACCTGGGTATAAACCTTTTTTCTCCGGAAACCCTTCGTTGCCAATGACCTTAAGCATATATTTTCTGATTACTTCCATAGCAACGCTATATTTAAAGAATCTTATCTGATTTTTTTCAAATTTGGAGCACACAGACATCATTAAAAATTGATCATTAGTTATGAGGAAATGTGCTTTTTTAAAAGAAAGGATCAGATTTAAACATACAGAGTGTTACTTTGAAGGCTCTCTGTGGTATAAAAACCTTGAATTGGCAACCATTGCCAACCAAAATAAAATATCATATTTTGTTCTTGGTATATGTTTTAAGGCTCTTTTTTTCTATTATTTGGTCACATTTCATCCTATAATTGCTTTTTAGGTCACCTGAGTAAACTCAGGTGACATATTGCTATCCGTTTTCGTCCGTCGTCGTCCGTCGTGTGTTAACATTTGATCATTTTCAGCTTCTTCTCTGAAACCACTGAACCAATTTCAACCAAATTTAGTATACAGCATCTATGGGTAAAGGGAAACAAAAATTGTGAATTTCATGATCCTTGCCCCCCTGGGGCCTGAGGGGTGGGGCCAAAACCACTAAAATTAATGCAATCTTTAAAAATCTTCTTCTTTACTCCTGGACATCAAGCAGTCAAACTGTTTGCATGATTGTAATCAGCATTGAGTCTTCTACCAAAACTGTGAAATTCATGGCCCTGGGGTCAGGGGTTCTAGTGCTAGGGCGGGGCTAAATAAATATATAGTGAAAATGCATTATTTCTTTGAAAATCTTCTTCTCTGCTCCTGGGTATTAAATAAACCAACTAAGTACATAGTTATGATGAGCAAGAGTGCCTCTACGAAAATTGTGAATTTTATGGCCCCAGGGTCAGGGGTTCTGGTGTTAGGGCGGGGCTCTATTGATTATATATAGTGAAAATACATGATTTCTTTGAAAATCTTCTTCTCTGCCCCTTTGTATTAAATAAACTAACTAAGTGCATAGTTATGATGAGCAAGAGTGCTTTTACCCAAATTGTGAATTTTATAGCCCCAGGGTCAAGGGTTCTGGTGTTGGGGGGGGGGGGCTCTATTGATTATATAGTGAAAATGCATGAATTCTTTGAAAATCTTCTTCTCTGCTCCTAGGTATCAAATAAACTAACTAAGTGCATAGTTATGATGAGCAAGAGTGCCTGAACCAAAATTGTGAATTTTATGGTCCCGGGGTCAAGGGTTCTGGTGTTGGGGGGGCTCTATTGATTATATAGTGAAAATGCATGAATTCTTTGAAAATCTTCTTCTCTGCTCCTAGGTATTAAATAAACTAACTAAGTGCATAGTTATGATGAGCAAGAGTGCCTGAACCAAAATTGTGAATTTTATGGCCCCAAGGTCCTTGTGTGTTTGTGGGGGGGGGGGGGGGGGGGCTCTATTGATTATATAGTGTAATTGCATGAATTCTTTGAAAATCTTCTTCTCTGCTCCTAGGTATCAAATAAACTAACTAAGTGCAAAGTTATGATGAGCAAGAGTGCCTCAACCAAAATTGTGAATTTTATGGCCCCAGGGTCAAGGGTTCTTGTGTTGGGGGGAGGGGGCTCTATTTATTATATAGTGAAAATACATGAATTCTTTGAAAATCTTCTTTTCTGCTCCTAGGTATGAAATAAACTAACTAAGTGCAAAGTTATGATGAGCAAGAATGCCTCTTCTAACATTATGAATTTTATGGCCCCAGGTTCAGGGGCTCTGGTGTTAGGGCGGGGCTCTATAGTGAAAATACATTAAATCTTTGAAATTTTCTTCTCTGTCTCTGGGTATGAAGCAGATAAACTACCTAAATAGTTATGACGAGCAAGGGCCCTAATCTTACAGAATTGTGAATTCAAGGCCCCAGGGTCAGAGGGGGGGGGGGCTCTACGTATATACTGAAAATGAATTAATTGTTTGAAATCTGCTCCTTTATATTTATAAAACATTTATTTATTTTTTGATAGGCAATTTTAAGGGTGCCTTTTTAAAATTTGTGCAATGTGTGGACCTAGGGTCAGGGGTTTATGTCACAGTGTTAGGGGCACTACTGATTATTGCTGAATATTACTGATTAGTTGGAATGCAATATTGTTCCCCTACCCTGCGTATGGGTATTCAGTATCCAAGCTAAGCAACTGCTAAGTGTATCAATGGTGCCTCTTTAAAAATTGTGAATGCCATATAGCATCTGGCTTAAAACATGAATCAAATTCAATAACTGGAAAGTTGTTGCATAATGCTCAGGTGACCTATAAGGCCCGTGGGCCTCTTGTTATTTTTACGTGTGTGACTTTCAATGATTTTTTTTTTTTACTTTTGAATACTTTGTTACCATAGTAACGTATGTAATAGATGATTCACCAAACATGTTTATCATGCATTTGAGACATCTGACCTTCAACTTTTGGAAGCAGTCATTGCCAATTGTTTTTTTTTTTGCCGCAAATGTTAACTAAATAAGGCTCTAAACATGTTTTAAAATGCCATTTTCGAACTTTAAGACATGTTGCCATTGTAACTTTAAAACATAGCAACCATTTTTGCCTGATTTCAGTTTAGGGTATCAATGACTTTTATCGTAGAGAGTTTGGAGAAATTCTGAGACTATGCGTGCCACAGCTCTTATATAAAATTTCAAATCATTACAGAGAATGGCTCTTAATTCCTTTCATAGAATCAAATTCAACATTCCCTAAACGCCTAAATAAATATGTGCATCTCTCTTTGAACGTTCCAGACCTACTTCTAACTTACTTTGACAGTGAGAACCATCATATCTAGGTTTACATTTAAAGCAGTTTCCTGTAAACATATTGCATCTCAGCTCCTGACAGTTTTCTGGACATGATTGCTCACAATATTTTCCGAAATATCTAGAACCAGGGCATCCTGTTTAAGTAATAACAAGCTTATTCCTATGTTCAACTTTGTTACAAGAAAACTTGTGATGAGGATAAAATGTTATAAAAAATTGAAGAAGCAAAGAGACTCACCATACACCTCCAATTCACACAAATAAGTGTATGCATACTGTGAATAGTAACCTGGATACGTCACATCCGGTCTTCGTTCGTTGTAGTATATTACATAACGGCCGTCTACCGGACAGCTTATAGTTTGATCCTCTGTAGGTGTACCAGTCTTATTCTGTATTTGATGAAAGCAAAGAATACCGTTGTTCCTGGACGTGTCATTGGAAACGTAGACGAAAAATCCAGCAAATGTCATGTAGTACATGTATGCACCAGGACCTACGAAATATCAAGAAACCAGAGAACCTTTACGGTCAAAAATCCATAAAGGATCCATGGAGTATAAAAGAAACTGATAGAAGAGTGTTGGTTAAATTCTTAAATAGAGCCGAGACCTCAACAGTGCCTTCCTAGCTATCTTTAACTGCCATAGATAGTTTTTAGTCAGAGCAAACTTATTCAAATGAGATACTTTTTAAAGCAAATACCAGGGACCTTTCTATTCATGGGATAGGCACTTCTCGAATTCTTTTTGAAAGTTCTGGGATTTTGTAAATTTTGAGCAAAATGTATCTTATACAAGTATTGCTGTTTTTTTAGGTCAATACCATGCTTTAGCCACCTGAAGAGTACAATATTAACCGAGCCCGAAGGGTGAGATGAATACTGCACTTCAAGTTGGCTAAATCATTGAATTGACCAAAAAAATCCAACCCAAAAAAGACAAGATTGTCTTTTGAATAGCTTTCCAAAACAATTTTTTATCAATTTGGAATTTCCCGATCTATGTTTAGATCAATGAAGAGGAAATGAATCCTTATATTCACCTGGAATGTCACGTGCAGGTAAATATAGTAGTATTTCTTCCACAAAGTTGGATTTCGGCCAATCAGAAAGATAAGTATTATTAAATCATACAATAATTATTGTTATAGATGAGTCAGAAGAAAATGTTAATTAACCTCTCAAACATTTTTCAAGATAAGTTATAAGCACTGTTTATAGTGCTTATCTTTGTAGTAATGCCGTTAATTGGAAAATCAACCCCGAATGTTCCTGATCGGCTGCATTTTCAAAAACTCACCGATATATATATATATATATATATATATATATATATATATATATATATATATATATATATATATATATATATATATATATTATAATATAGGTTTTAAAGAATGCATAACTGTCTCTGCAACACGTCACAAGATGGTTTAAGGAATAACTGTCTTATTTTTCGAATTCATGAAGTGATCAATGGATTGGCTTGTGTGATAATTTGCATAAACGCCGAAGGCTTTTATGCATAAAATTATCACACAAGCCAATCCATTGATCATCTTCATGAATTCATGAAAAAAATCTGACAGTTATTCCTTATATTTACATGCTTTGATTCCGCCAATCCACGGGCTCCAAGCCTGCTTCTCTCTAGGTGTTGTCCCGCCCTGCACGTGGTTTTTTTGGAACCGCGCCAAAACATTCATGAAGAAATAAATTACATTTACAATTGGTAATTTTATCTCGGACAAAGACATTGGAAATGTAAATATAACATATTGAATGATACTCTCATCGATAAATCTATACGCGAAAACAAGCTATCTGCTGCCTGATTGACCGGCTGAATTGAGGTATGTATGTTTTCATTCTAAAAATATTGTTTGGAATGTAGGAAGATTACAAGAACTATAGAATTATCAGGGCAGATTGTATGAGTGGGTATTGATGCTTTTGGCAAAGTGTTAATTGCTGCTGTTCGCTATAAGTTGTAAACAACTGCAATGTTGACCTATGATCGCCATAGAACCCTATATCCTTTCCGGTCCTCTTTTTACGCGCTTAGAATAAAGTTTCAAATTATGCCAAGGTTTTGTCTGAATTTAAATTTGTATAGTACTGACAGAACTGAAGGTTTGTATAGAGTTTTATAGGGAAATAATAAGTGGTCTTATAAAACCTTGGAACTTTGATTTACTGTAGTAACAACTTTGGACCTTTGTTTAAGGACAATGATAGATGTGAAATTATGTTTTTTTATTATCATTTTATAATATTTTAAAGTTAAGATTCACAAAAGCTTCAGCGAAATTTATTTAAAAAAAAAAAACGACCGTCCACTAAATAGATTATGTATACAATTTTTAAGGACAGATGAAACATTTTATTTTTCTTTAGACTTAATATCTTGTCACGGGTTTAGAAATGTGGATATTAGTGAAAAATATTAGGTAATACTTTAAATAAAATAACAAGCATGGATAAATTGCACACAGTAATAAAGGTTTTCAGATAAAAACAAATTTCAGAATGTGTGTGAATAAGGAAACAATGGTAATGAAGTGACCAGAGGTCAGATATTTGAATAAATTAGCTACAACAAATATTTAAAGATTATGCAAAAGATTGGAAATTATTTTAAAAGTGCATTAGAAATTTTAAAAGTACTCAACGTCAGAATAATAGTAATTAAAATTCAAATAAAAAATTAAAGTAATTATTGCAAATTTCGAAGTTACAAATCTACTAAGGTATACCTAGTATTAAATGAGTGGCCGGGATAGACAGAACTTCAGTGGAAAGCTGAATCTTGACTGTCTTGATTGCATTTTATACAGGTGAGATAATTTTCTAGACTTGCGCGGTTTTTATCAAATCATTAAAATTTTCACATGGGTTAATTTATCAACAAATTATATATATATTTTTTTTTATATTAGAACGTGTAATGTTTAGTATAATTTATAGTATATTGTAAGAAATTATTTATTGTAATCATAACGATTACAATAGATTGTTTAATTTAGCAAGAGGCCCAAGGGCCTTATAGGTCATCTGAGTATTGAGTAACAACTTTCAAACACTTGAATTTGGCCATGGAATTCACAATTCACAATTTTGAAAGAGGCACCATTGCTTATCATAATTATTAACTTAGCATGCTTACTCTATTTACTTAATACCCAGAGGTAGATCAGAGTAACAAAGAGAAAATGCACTTCCACTGTATACCCAGTTGTGCACCTCACCCCAAAGGAACCACTAACCCAGGGGCCACACATTTCAAAATTTTGCAAATTTTAAAACAAAATGGTTGATTAATATCAAAGAGCAGATATAAAAACGTTAATTTATTTTCAGACTATGTAGCCCCCCCCCCTCCTCTGACCCAGGGGCATAAAATTCACAATTTTATAGGAGGCCCTCTTGCTCATCATAACTATGTACTTAGTTTGTTTATTTAATACCCAGAAGCAGAGAAAAAGATTTTCAAAGAATAAATGCATTTTCACTATATGATCAATAGAGCCCCGCCCTAACACCAGAACCCCTAACCCTGGGGCCATAAAATTCACAAATCTGGAAGAGGCACTCTTGCTTATCATAACTATATGCTTAGTTGGTTTATATAATACTCAGAAGCAGAGAAGAAGATTTTCAAAGAATAAATGCATTTTCATTATAGAGCCAATAGAGCCCCACCCTAACACCAGAACCCCTGACCCTGGGGCCATAAAATGCACAATTTTGGAAAAGGCACTCTTGCTCATCATAACTACGTGCTTAATTCGTTTATTTAATACCCAAAAGCAGAGAAGAAGATTTTCAAAGAATAAATGCATTTTCACTATATAATCAATAGAGCCCTGCCCTAACACTAGAACCCCTGACCCTGGGGCCACAAAATTCAAAAATCTGGAAGAAGCACTCTTGCTCATCATAACTATGTACTTAGTTAGTTTATTTAATACCCAGGAGCAGAGAAGAAGATTTTCAAAGAAATAATGCATTTTCACTATATAATCTATATAGCCCCGCCCTAGCACTAGAACCCCCGACCCTGGGGCCATGAATTTCACAATTTTGGTAGAGACCTCAATGCTCATATATTCATTTCAACAGTTTGCCTGCTTGATGTCCAGGAGTAAAGAAGAAGATTTTTAAAGATTGCACTAATTTTTGTGGTTTTGGTCCCACCCCTCAGGCCCCAGGGGGGTGGGGACTATGAAATTCACAATTTTTGTTCCCCTTCACCCATAGATGCTGTATACTAAATTTGGTAGAAATTGGTTCAGTGGTTTCAGAGAAGAAGCTGAAAATGTTAACACACGACGGACGACGACGGACGAAAACGGATAGCAATAGGTCACCTGAATTTCTCAGGTGACCTAATAAAGAGTGGAAAGCTGAATCTTGACTGTCTTGGTTGCATTTTATACAGGTTGGGTTACATCTTCACTCCCCAACCATGGCAGCCGCGCTGGTCCATAAAGAACTCGGTTCACTTCCTATCATATTTGGCCCTGAGAATATCCAAAAAATTAAGTTTAAACTGAAATCAAAACTTTATAGTGGAAATAAATGTTGGATATATGCTTGCTGAAAATATATATAAAAAATTTGAGAATGTTCCCTTGTTTAACTATTTAATGGGGGTCAAAACATGCAAAGAATGCGTATTTCCGGAAAAATCGTTAAAAATCAACTACTTAAAAGCATTTTTCAATAGGTGCCCATCATATCACCACTTTGAAATTTTCTCAGTTGAAACAATGTTTTAAAAGCATTCTTTATGCAAAAAATTGTAATGGTGATATCGTGGGCACCATGTTTAAAGTAACAGAACATGTTTATTAAGTAGTTGATTTTTAACAATTTTTCCGGAAATACGCATTCCTTGCATGTTTTGACCCCCATTAAATAGTTAAACAGGGACACATTCCCAAATTTTTTATATATATTTTAAGCAAGCATATATCCAACATTTATTTCCACTATATAGTTTTGATTCAGTTTAAACTTAATTTTTTGGAAATTGTCAGGGCCAAATATGATAGGAAGTGAACCGAGTTCTTTAGAAGGAATTATATAATAAGAGAGAAAATAGCGAAATTGAGCCATCCCGGTACCTCCACAAGCCAAGCGAGAGTTTAGAAGGAGTTATATAATAAAAGAAATGAGATCCTCGAGTTCCATGCAGTCAATGAGATAATCTGCATATGGTGGACAAAGAAGAACATTTTCCCTGGTATTTTTTTTAATGAAATTATTACAGTACTTTCATTAAAGAAGTATAATTTATACCGTTCGTGCACTAATTCTCTCAGCCCAAATGCTAACAAAGACACTACTCTTTGTTTTTCTTAAACTATTCAAGAAACCCATTTAAAATATAATAATAATTTTTACTCTTCTTAATATCCGTAACTTTCCTTAATGGCCTCGAAACATAGTTGTGAAAATTTTAATTGAAAGCACGTCATAATCATGTTCTCAATGTAATTTATTATATGCCTTAATTTTCTAGTGCTTACCTGGAGTGTTTTCAGTCCTATAGTAGATTTGGATATGACTTATGCTGACAATGTCCTGTAGATCGACTCTCCATTCTGCAGTCTGATATCCGGGGCCTGATATTGTACACTGGTTTCCTGCTGCTGAGCGGTCTGTATATTGTCCATCAACTGCCTTCTCTGCCCCCCAGATTCTGCGTGTAAATGACCATTTGTGCTGCAGCCAAGCAGGTCTCCCCAAAGCCAAATTCACTTGTGAAAAACATTCAATATTGTAACAAAAGACAGTAAATTTTATTTATCTAAGATTCCAACCCGTCACGTTAAGAATCAATTCCATACTTTGCGAATCGAAAGCAGACCTTCTAACAACTGCACCGTGCGGGCGACCACCGTTGCAAACCACGGCCAAAATGTACGATTTTCTCTCATTCTGGCCGTGGTTGATTGAGAACAGAAAAATGTGTATTATATTAAAATATTGATCAATGCAAGTAAAGCATAGTCTGGAAATGAACTTTTTCGTGACTTTTCAATAACTCTAAAATGTAAACTGAAATCGACATGTTCTGTATTTTCCGCTCCGACATGTTATATCAGTCAAACTTACCTAAAGAGCCTCTAATTTAAAAAGAGTTCCAGTAATGGACAAAATTCACCTTAATTCTCAAAATTTTGCTGTTCATCAGTGGTATAAATTATTGTGAGAAGCTTCAGGATAGATAATCTTGTATGATTAAACTATTGATATATCGATATATACTTCGTAACTTACAATAGCTACAGTGTGGCCCTTGATATCCTTGTACACAACCATTCAAACAATTTCAAGTAACGGCGTCACACTGCTGTCCCTGGCATTTTACTGGACATGATTGGTTACAAAATCTTCCATAATATCCTGTATCATAACATCCTATATAAGTAATAAAAAAAACATTTGTTTGTGAAACACTAGGCGCCTACCGATAATAAAGTTCGTAAAAGCTATTTCAGCATATACATGTAGGTAACAGTCAATGTCACAAGGTCATCGACCTTGGTGTCATTTGAAAGACACTAATGAGTGGACTATGCATACCAAATTTGAAATCTCTGTAATTGTTGGAAAATTATGGTGGAAGTTCGAAAAAGCTATTTTAGCATATTTACTGTAAAATGAGAAAATTTAGCACATACGTATTTTAGCGCAAACGCAAGTGGAAATGCCTTGGCGCAAATAAATTTTAGCGCTTGCACTTGTCATTAAAATATATGAATGTCAATTTTTATTTTATCCACGCCTGTATTTGACTTTTTTTGTTATTCATGCATGGAAACACAATAGCACTCCCGTATATGAGTGAACATTACTTAACTTTATCGTGGTGTTGCACTCACATGGACATGGCATATTGTTAAATTTTATTTTAAAAGAAAGAAATGAAGTTTTTACGCACCAATATGGGAACCCACTCGTCAGAATGATTCATTGTGGGGTAATAGTATTGGTAAATCTAACCTTGTCGGAGTCCCTTTGCTAACTACAAAAGTTGATGATATTGACTCTGTCTCGTTTTCAGTTATGTTACCAAAGTATAAATTTTTATGGTCATAAATACTGCCAAGAAATTATTTCACACAACGCTCGTATCAGGATAAATAGCTCATTATATTGTTCATTACCACAAGTTGGAGGAGGAGGGGTGTAGGGGGTTCAGTCACTACCCAGATATTCAAGAGTACTCATCAAACCTATATCCAGAGGGTGTTCATCTTTCTAATATAGCACAGTCTGCTAACTTTCTCCATATCATTCAGGAAGGCATATTCAAAATAATTTGTCAAAGTTTGCAGCACTACATACCATTTCCATTTTTAATTAGTTTATTAATCATGCACTAGTTATTGTAAATGTTATGAAATATAAATTGAAAAAAATAACTTCCCTTGTTCTATGGTATACTTCATATATTACAAGCAGTGATTAATTTTGCATAACTGCATGTAATTAATAGCAGTTTTGTCATGGCATGTGCAAAATTTGCAGCATATAGCGGATGTACACTGTATTAACACGTCGCGCTTTATCAGCTCCCATGTGAAGACATACATGTATGGCATAATTTGCCAGAAGCTCGCTGCTGATCCTGTTATCTACCAGGGTCAGTGGCCAATAACTAAGCTTCCGTCATTGTGCCATTGCTATTGATTCTACGTCAAGTACTATTGATAAAGTCGACGTAGACCATTGTCTTTGGAATACATTGTTACCTGCTCATTGCGATTTATATATCCGATTTATATATCATTGAATATCATAACACCCTTTTTGTGAATACACACTTTGCGCGTATTATTTATTTATTATTATTATACATCATTGTACCCATAGTGTATCAATTACCAGTACACCTTGTGCATCATTGAATTGATACTTTGTGTACATCATTGTATTCATTGTAATGATGAAATTTTCTTTTCTATCTTCCGTTATCTATTGAAGCGAATGAATGGATGTATTGAATTCTTCTGCTGTTAGCCAAGGGAATGGAAAATCAAAGACAGCAGCATCAAATTGTCAACACAAAAAACAATTTATCAAAATCTGGTAAATTGGGAGGGTGGGTGGGATGCTGAGCTTCAATAGATAACGGAAGGGCTCATTTTTTAAATGGATCTTCACTTCATGCGGAAGTTTATTTTGTCAAAACATAATTTTCCTGTTCTTAAGGACATTTTTTTCTATATATTCTAATCTAAAACTTTGATGCCACATTGTGGCAACACCCTGCCCACCCCCTTAAGGGTGGGTCATGATTTAAACAAACCTTCTTTTAAACCACATGAGAGTGCTTCTATTAGTTTCATAAAAAGAAAATCACTTGTCATATATTCGCTTTTCCATAAAGTTTTAAAGATATTTAAGCCCCCCTCTCTTCCAAGAGGGGAGGACATTTGGCTTAGCTGCTGTCTGTCGGTTAGTCCACCAGCAGTTTCCGTTCACTTTCCTCGCAAAGATTGGACATATTGAGATGAAATTTATTTTACATTATTATCAAAATATATAGATAAATTTAGGAGTAATACCCCTTGGACTTAAGGAAAACGTGTATTTGCAGTTTCTGTTCAATTTCTTTAAAAAATGAAATTTTGTTTACGGATTCATCATAAAGATATCTAGTAAAATCAAGTTCTGTTTGGGTTCAATCGAGCCATTTTTGACAATTCATGCCCCTTTGACTTAGAAAAATTCCATTTACTTACGGGAGGGGGAAAATGTTATCAAAATATTTTGTATAGTAAATATCCCTATAATAAAATTGATCCCACATCGTGTCCACATTATAACGACAGAAATTTTTATTTGAACAATCTTGAATCTATGAGACTACTTGAGGATGCTTCCATATTTAAAAAAAAAATGATTTTCCATTTATGTCCACCCTACACAGATGGTCAAAATCTAAACAAAGTTTAATCAACACTACCTAAGGATGCTTCCATATTAAACTCAGCAATAATGGCTTTCTTGTTCTTGAGAGGAAAACAATTCAAATATTTTATCCTATATATTACTTGAAAAATTTTGATTGTCAATCATGGCTTCGTCCTACCTCTGGAGGTCATGATTTCACCAAACTTGAATCTATACCACCTGAGTATGATTCAACGTTCTTTCCTTGCCTAGTGGTTCTCGGGAAGAGTAATTTGAAAGACTTTTCCTATGTATTTTTTTTATAAAACTTGGATCGTCTATTGCGGCCTCACCCTTCTCCAAAGGGTCAATACTTGGACATTTTAAACGTGAATCTACCATACTTGGGGATGATTTCACATGGGTTTCGTATTCTCTGGCCCAGTGGGTCTTGGGAAGATATTTAAATGATGCCATTAATTTGTCACTTATTCATAATTATCTCCCTTGGAAGAAGGCTACTGACCCTTTACTTGAACAAGCTTGAATTCCCTCTACCTAGGAATGCTTTGTTGAAAGTTTGGTTGGAATAAGCCCAGTGTTTATTGAGAACAAGATGAAAAGTGAAAATTTGCCGACAGCAAAGACATCGACAACGGACAAAATTTGATCAGATTAGCTCACTCTAGCTTTCGGCTCAGGTGAGCTAAAATTACGATACTACATGTAAGTTGTCTGTTGGAACTGACCATAAACTTCCACTTCGCATAATTCATTATATGCGTCTGGAGAGTAGTAACTAGGATACGTCACATCCGGTCTCCTCTCGTTGTAATATATAACATATCGGCCGTACACAGAGCAGTTGATTCTCTGGTCGTCTGTTGGTGTACCATTTACGTTCTGATGGTCGTGAAAACAGAGCCTTGAAGTTCCATTGTTTTTTAAGGTACTGTTGGAAACGTATAGGAAATACCCAGCGAATCGATCAAAGAAGGACCCTTAAAATGTAATATATATAATTAAATGATTCATTTATTGTATGTTGTTGGAAGTTCTTCTAGACAATTACATTAGCTTTTACAGAGACGCCATCACTAGCCGGTGAAGACCTGCAAATGTTGTCCTATACTAGGCAATCAGGGCCATTGAGTAGGGATATATCTTTTTCGTGCAAGTACCTACTGCCACAAGGGACCTCGGTTTATATAGTCTCTAGAGCAGAACGCTCTTACCACTGCGCCACGCAGGCGACTTCATGTAATATTAATATTGTTATTTCAAATGCAACCTCTTCGTCAATGTCAAATGAATAAAAGTTTATTATCTAAAAAATCATACTATCTTCCCTTTTAATATATACTGAGAAATTTATACGTACCAGGTTTATTATCCGTCCTGTAGTACATCTTTATATAACTAATACTGACTACTCTCCCTAGATCCACTCCCCATTCTGCTGTTTGTCCACCTGCTGATATTGTACACTGGTTTCCTCCTGCTGAGCGGTCAGTATATCGCCCATCCACTGCCTTCTCTGCTCCCCAGTCTGTTTCTTTATCTTGCCAATTATTTTCCTGCCAGGCGGGCTTTTGTAAAGCTAAATTCTCTTGTAAGAAGAGGGGAAATTTAGCCATTTATTTAATACTTCATTCAGTGTATTTTATACATATAATTTCTGTTTACAGAAATAATACTAAAAATACAGAGAGCTGCTGATTTAAAAGTAAAATTGAATAATTTCCTTTTGTATTAATAAGTAGTAGAAAATGTGGTGATTTTAGTCCCTAAATACATTAGGAATTGCTGTTATTTTGTATGGTTGTGAAATATGATTAAAAAGTTTCATGTAAATATTATTTTTTTTAAATGCTTTTGAACTTTCAAGACGTTTCGCTTTTTTGAAACGCGGGGAAAACCCTCTGCAATTCGGTTTAGGACAGAGGATACAAACAAATATTAGTCAATTTTAGTCGATCGTGTTTTAATAAGTCATAAAAATGAACAAGTTTCACCGCACCGAAATTTAAAATTTTTTATTCAGAATAATGTATTATTATATGTATGATAACTTTCAACAAAAATAGACCCAGAAATATGTAACAATTCAGACACCCTTTTTTGTAACATCGGTCCCTAACTGAAAATTCAGTGAAAGTTGAAGGAATTACAGAATTTAGCCCTATTATCCTATACAGTTTCATCTGGATTTCTTTTGGACTTCTCTAATGTAACTACATGTAAACGTGCACTGTATATCACATTGTCCAACTTTTATTGCTGAACATTTGGTAGAAAATTTTCAATTGCACTGTTAGAACCTAGTTTAATTTTTTTTTACACTCGATTCACATGAGTTTTCACACATATTAGTAGGTTGATTGATTTTCTTTTCAGCAGGAAAATACCATGCAGTCTTTTACATTATAAAAAGTTTTTTTTTCCTCTTACCAATGGTGGAAATATAAGTCACACATTTGAGAAACAGGACAAAACGGAAGATCATCATGGAATCAAAATACCAATGTAACCAATGCCTGCACAATAAACCAAATATATGTTTTATTCCAAATAATAAAATCTAGAGACGTTCAAGATATATGCATGTATAATGACATGTTTAATATATAACTGTATAATTTGTTTTTGTAATTTAAAGGTAATTACTATTGATTCTTGATATGTATACACTTGAAAGATGTTTAAGGGTAGCAAATGTGAAAATACTGAAGACCATTTATTTTAAAAATAGTATTGTGCAATGGTAAATTACATGTAAACTTTGTGAAACACAATGCAATAGTTATGGTCAATGTTTAAGATTTTCAAATGTTGGTCAAAGGTCATAGTTGGGGTCACATGATCAAGATTTTCGTACAAAGGGAAGGGTCTTTCCATGATGAACACTCATGTCAGTTATTAAAACCTTACCCTAAACCGCGAAATAATTATGAGCTAGGTTTAAGTTGACAACAGATAGACGGACGGACAAACAAACAAGGACCCCTTCTGCCACACTTTAAAAGACAGTGTCAAGGAAAGGTATAAATTTAAATCTCTTCAACGGTATATGTTGATGGCTCTACATGTACATGTGTGATAAAATTCTCGGACGGGACGTAAAGCTATATATATATGATCAATCAATTAATGATTAACTATCATTAATGCTTTTTAAAATTGACACAGTCGTATCTGGTTAATATTGAAATCTGGGAAAAAACATGTTATAAAAGGTTAAGTACATTATAGGTATTTGTTGTATGAAAATATTGTCAGATTTTTTTTTATGCACTCTTGATCGAAGATTCCAGAGTATATAATTTTGGCCCTGTCTGTTTGTCTTCAAAACCTTCAACCTTGTCTATAACCTTTGACTTGGTGTATGGCGTGTGGCAAGAACTTTGCGAACCACCAATTGACTCCTTGATCTTGACCTAAGAATTTGACCAACTTTTACCACAAAAATACCAAACGTTATACTTGTCAAAATAATCTTGAAACAAGGGATTTCAAAGTTATTTGATTGAAAGAGAGGGAAGGCTACATGTATTAGGGGCTTTATACTTTCGATAACGGTTATTAAATAAGGATGGCGTATTGAGGGGCAGTTAAAAATGTAATTTGATCACTTTTCAATTTTAAGAAATTACTTAGGTCAACTTTAAAGTTAAGCAAACACCAAGAAAAACGGATTATTATTTTAAAAAAAAAACATTTTTTCGAATCACTTAATTATCATAAGGTTGAAGGGGATTTACATAAATAATATAAATAATGATATATGTAGGGAAAAAAGTATTAAAAAAATAGAAATATTTTTGGTCTTACCTTTAATGCAAATAGGTTGCTATTTAAAAATCATAGGTATTCCCGTTAACTTTATTTTTATAAGAAACGAGGAGGAAGTGAAGATAAAAAATTAGGGAGATTTCATCTCTTTGTGTTTATTAAATAAATAATTCAAGGCGTGTGCTCGCAAGATATAGTTTACATTATTATCAAAATATGGACCAACAGCTTTTGAATTTGACTATTATGAGTACACTTGTTTAATATAGCGCATCCATATTTTATTTCTAAAATTAAATGTTTCCTTTTTATAGTTCTTTTTTCCCTTTAGTCTTCTAGGGGCCTTTGGGTCAGCAGTCTTGAATGAAGTAGAAGTATGTTCTCTGTTTACATTTTCATTCCAATGCAAAGTTCCAAGGAAAGCACGCACTTTATATTGTTCACTTCCAAATGCTATTCGTTTGTCTTGATAGATATTTAATGTATTATTGAAACTCTCCACAAAGTACGTATCTATCCCTAAATTAAAATGGTCTGGATTCTTATAAATAGTTGAATTTATTATAACACTTCTGAGTAATTTTACTGCCACTGGATTCTCAATTACAACCTTTGAAGGTTCATAATTTGGATCTCGTTTACACCTAGAGCTGGGGTGACATTGTTTGTGGCTGTTCTGGTAATGGTCCACAATATTGTCCAACAGATTTCTCAAAGTAGCTGAATTACCATCACAATGCTTGGTCGCCCAGTAAAAATGTGTTGCTACAGGCTCCACTTTGTCAATCAATTCCACTTTGTCAATCAATTCTTCAGACCATGTTTTTCCTTCCTTATATCTTGGTCCTTTTGATATATCAGTCAAGGCTTTTTTAACACTCTTGATGCCATGCCAAAGATCGTTTTGATTGCATGTAAATCCATGTTCCCTTTCCCTTACAAATTTGTTGATGGCCATATTCCTGTCGTGGGTATGTACATTCACAGAAATGTCTCTATTGTCAAAATCTTCATAAATTTTCTTGTTCCGACTATCTCATGTCTTTCGAGACATGGGCACAATTCAGTACTTTATGGGATCTTTCCCCAATAGCAACAACACTGGTATCTTGTGAATTTTTTCTCCATCCATGGCGGGCATCAGTTATTATGTCTATTCCATCCAGGTTTTCATATAATCCAACTTCTTCTAAAATAGCAGTAGTGCACGAATCATCATATTCTTCTTTTACAAATTGCTTATACATATTGAAAAATGTATCTCGTTTCTCTACGGAAAGAATTCCAAGACCTGCAGCATTACAGAATCGGGAATAATGAGAAGGTAACATTCCGCTGCATAGAAATGCATGGTTGATTCTTTCGTTAACAAGGTATTTCCCGTTGGGTAAGTATGGAGAAGATGCCCAAATATAGGAATGTTTTCCTCTGTCGCCCCGGGTACATTTTAATTTTAAAAAATGCACATGACTTCTCTTAGTGACTTTTTTGATTTCTAGAATTCCTCTGCAGTACTTTCCATGGGTTGCTGAAATATCCATCAGTTTTTTGATAGATTGCATTGATGTTACAAAAAAAAGTCCTGCATCACTTGACTCTTCTTTACTTTGGTATACGTTCCCGGTGACTTGAAATCATCACTTTTACTCACTTCTAGGGATTTTCTCCAGGCATCCAGCAATGATTCCATTATGTCAGTGTTGTTGACAGGTTTGTAACTTGTGACCAAAACCTCCCTTACTTTCTGAAGACTTTGCATTATTTCTTGCTTTTTTCCTTCAGTAATTGGCATCTCAAACTTGAAATTGGCAGGCCGTTTTCGCTTGGTTTCTGCCATTTTCTTCACTTCTTTTGACTATTATTTGACTTTCTATATTCTTTCAATGTTTACTTGCTTATCTTCTTGTAATACTATATTAAATGTTACTTGCAGTTTTGTGGGTTTCCTATTACGGACTAGGCCACTATTTTTTGTGATGTAACAGGATACAGTCATATTTCTCATTTTCAATAGAATTAATAGATGACTGGCAAATATGGTTCAAAGTTTGCTCCTCATGATGAAACTGATATTAGAATTGCAAAATCAAGTCTCACCTCTTGCGTTTGAAATTATGTGTATTTATGCAATTAAATATTTATAATCTGAATTCACCCTTTGTCTATTATCAAATGGAATAGACCAGTTACAATGTAACATGTAAAGCTAAGATATTTTCACAGTGGGGAGGCACTCCCTGCATCCCGCCAAATGTCAATAAATCTATTAGTCACCACACCTCCCATGATGGGCCCTCAGGGGTCAAAGAATATGATGCAAGAAAACCCCCAGATATTATTATTATATTTAATAGATTATCAGTGTATTTATTTTATAACAATTTTGATGCAAAAAAATAATAAAGTTTTAAATTTTACAAAAGTGACCAAATAGACAACAACATGTTAATAAACCTCCTTTGGTGCCCCATGCCCTAAAACTTTCCCTCCAATTCCAGCCATCGTTCTTATAGCAAAATGGATGAAAATTAGGACACAAGACTAGTGTAATTTCTTTGAGAGTGAATCCTGAACAAAGGGAAACAATTATTCAGTTTATAAATTTTAATGAATGGGAATTAGATGAAATGTTATGCGAAGGGGATACTATTGAAAATCAAAACACCAGTGATGAAGACTTTGAGAGGACATTCCGTATCCCACAGAATGAAAACTGTGATGAATGTCAACATTGTTTTTGAAAACCCTGCATCACAGATGAGAAAAACACACAGATGTGGTGGCCTTCTGAAGCAGTGTTACCGGACGGAAGAAACAGCTCCTCCCGGAAGCAAAAGTAAAAGTTTTTTTGGACAATGCTCTTTCACAGAGGTGTTTTTCTTGATGCCCGATACAAAGAAAGAAAACATCGCGCTGAAGTCAGACCCTCGATTGAAAAATGTTGCAAGCCATCGTAGGGACATTCTACTAGAATGTGTTGTTGATCTTGTCAGATTTTGGTATCCAAACCCAAAGGATATCCCATACATGGGACACCGATGGCGGTGAATGTCATGTTTAACAGTTAAAATACACGAATAAATGAAATTTATTTATTTTTGTCATAATTACATTTGTTTGCAGCTTCATATACTATACAAGTCTTATCTGTTGACTGGTCAGTGCTTATGTGCTAATTACTTGTACTTTGCGTTGTGAACAGCGGTCAGTTGATAACAGCCTGAAACAGCAGGATGCACTTTTATCTGTTCTTGTTTACATACAGTGTGTTCTTTACCTCTTCATCAAATAAAAGGAATTAATGGACTTTTCTTTCTCTTTGCTGAGGTAAGAGAATTAGGCATAAGCCATTTTGAATGCGTCCATAGAGATTAGAGCTTCCGGTGTAAATACAAACAGAGCTTTGCTAGCTGTCAATCAAAACAGGCAGATTTTGAAAATCAGTGTCACTTCAGAAATTCAATTAATAAATTCTCCCTTTTTACAAACAATTGAAATATATTCTATGCATTTTCTTATGCAGAATAGTAAACTTTATTTACATAACAATTATCTCAAAATGGTAATTGGTGCTATAAGTATGAATTCAAAAAAATATCCCCTGAAGTGAAGAGTGGCAAGAAAATTGAAATTTCCACCATTTTCCTGATTGGCTGCTATTTATACCCCAGAACCGGGCTTTAAGGTATGTTGTTGATTTTGTTTATGGATTATTTAACGTCCTAAAAGAATTGTTAACTACTACGGAGACGCCACCACACTGTCGGTGCAGGGTTGAAATTTTAACACCTCGATGCCTAGAGTCATTATAAGTAATGAGGGATACTTATGATAGCACTTACTGCCGACCCTGGCTTGGTTTATGTCTTATCCGAAGGAGTGCTTTCCACGTCCGGACTTTGATACTTTACATATGGATATTAGTGAGTGCATTTGGCACCCAGTAGTAAGGGTGAAAGAGCTTACTCAGCTTAATGATAAAAATTTGATTATGTTGATTGCTTCTGCCATTTATCCCTTCAACAATTTTAATTTAAGTTCTTAAATGGGGAACCTCAGCAAATATTCATTTACTGCATCTCTTTGATAGGCAAGCTAAAGATGCTGAAATTAAGGCCAGACGATAAAAGTTTATAGTAAATTTTCACAATTTTACAATTCATAAATGTGAAAGATAAACATAATTTCAATAAATATATATAAAAGAGGAAAATACTTCAAGAATAAATCTTATTTTCGTATCTTTATTATGTAGACTGATGCCCCATTTTTTTGTACACTCTAAAGTCGTTGCTGTCTGAGCTAGAAAAGAATGTTGATTTTGGAGCTTGCTTGCCACAGTATTATTTAAACTTCCATTTATGGGCTGTGTATGTCCTAAACCCTGCAATCGATCAGCATGTACATGTACAATGTAAAAGTCAACTATCGATGTAAAATATACTTCGAGTCTTCCAACGTAAAGATAGCGGTATTATTGCAGCTGAAGTGGTTTGTACGTCGTCAGTGATGATAAATACCCACACCGAGATCCACACAAGCTGTGATCACATATGCATGTTTGCTTAAAACCTCCATATTTTTCCTCATACCACATAAGTCATGTGGATTTTGACTGACACAATACCTGTAACACATTGAAAGGTGAATTATTATTATATTGTCTTGGGATTTAGTTCATTATAGCTTTTTCACTTTTTTCAGATCATACAAACTGCATGTACATGTATCAGTGTGTGCTTCATATCACTTTTTTCAAAGCTACGATTTCGTTGGTACTTGGCCTTGCTATTTTATAGTTTCACTGTCCCTGATGACAGTCCCTTCTTGCAAATCCTCATCAAGATTTTTATGCCTTTGTCTGGCTCCTAAGCTTTGGAACTCCCCATCCAGTTTTTATATGGCAGTCATTAGTTCATGAGTCCTCTTCACATTGTCTGCACTGTGGCATATTCTGCGGTATCTGTTGCGTGTGGCAAAATTTACAATTCTTCCAGTTTCTCTACTTATCATTGTTACATGACCTAGAAAATGTGAACTAAGATGGAAATATGTCCGAAAAATGTAGATATAAAATCAAATATACATGGAGTTTATAAAATTAAATATAGCTCATGTATTTATCCAAATAAAAACGTGTATGAGGGAGAACTGCCTGTTGTATTTGTGACATACTTTAGTAGTCTGGATCTCGAAAGATCGCCAAAAATACGATTCATAAGAATCAAATCGGCCGCAAACAAAATTTAGCGTTATAAAAAAAACTCTGTCACAATGTTAAAAGCGTTAATGCATGGCAAGCACAAGATATTCAAAGGTGAAAAAGTTGAATCATTTTATTTCAGGCAGTCTTCGAAGCAAAATAAATAATTCAAAAAAAATAAATAAATAAACAGTTTACCGCATTTGCTCATAAATAGATTCATCGATGTGAAAAAAATCAACATTTGATGAATGCTAAGAATTTATTGTCATCAAAATGAAGATGTTTGCCTCTTAAGATAAAACATGTGCTGACACCCTGGATTTTGGTCACGTGACAACATAAGAGAAGAACTCAATCCTGTAACAGACACCACCATGTTTAACAAAACTAGAGTTTCCAAACTTATCAAGTTTTTGCGGACGGAAGTTCTGAAAAAAAGAAAACTAGAGTGGCTTTTGACAGCAGTGAGAGCCTTAATACAAAGGAGTACGAAAGTCTGCTGGGAATAATAAAAGCTGACTCCAGTCAGAACAGTGAGGACCAGCTTGGCCATTTTATTAATAAAATTAAAAGGAGGGGATTCTAACAAAATTCTATCTACATTGTTTAACATTTCAGAACCCAGCATACACAGAGCAGTTTAGGACAACACTGATGAATGGAGGATTTGTCAGAGAAAATCTTAGATTTGAATATGTCACCAGAGAACAGGTTATTCAAGAACACTTTCGACCTCTGGCCCAAACTATTCTTGGCAATGCTGTGTCCTTGATGGAACTTACATTTATATTATCAAAAGTGGCCATTTTAAGTTCCAGAGCCAATCTTTTAGTCTCCACAAGGGAAGGCCGCTTGTGAAACCAATGATCATTGTATCCACAGCAGGTTATTTTATTTCAGCGTTAGGCCACTACATTGCTAGGAACAATGACGCCACAATATTGACGCAAATAATGCACTGTAACATTGAAGACATTCGAAATTGGGTACATGAGGAGGATATATTTGTGGTCGATCGTGGGTTTGGGGATTCTTGACTTCGGGATCAAAACCAAAATGCCATCGTTCCAAGCCAAAGGAGACGAACAAATGTCAAAAGAAAATGCTAACACCAGTGATTGGTGACAAAGGTACATGTTCTGCATGAATTATCAACTCTTTTATTGAATATATGTTTTTAAAATGCATTCCATGTACCCATACTGCGCTAAACTTAATAGAATCTCTTATTTTATTTTAAAATAAGTTACTGAGGAAAACAAAACCTTAAGACTAGTATTTTATATCATTTGATTTCACAGATACGGTGGGTTGTGGAATCAGCCAATGCTAGAATCAAGCAATGGCATTATCTAGCGCACATTCTATCCTCTAGCCAAATACCTTACATAGGAGACATTGACAAGATTGTATGTGCCATTTGCAATAAGTAAGTATTTATTTGAATGATATATATATACTTGTATAGTTCACAGTATATAACAAGATGTCTGTTAGCCAGTGCTCATTGATTAATTAATTAATTCATTCATTCATTAGTTTAGTTAATGCTCACTAGTATAATCCCCGCTTTGATGTGAATTTGAAATGGACAGATGCACAGATAGAGAGTAAGTTAAAATCGAATTTGTACAAAAATAAATTCTACCATATCATTATGGGATGCCCTAATAAAGAGATTTCGAAAATCTGCCTGACTTCACCCACCTGGACGAGGATCAACTCAAATCCCTCACTTGTGGAATATACCAGCTTCGTCTATCCCCATTTTCATGTTTATAAATATTTATTGCAAAAAGTTAATATATTGAATAATTATGTTATTTAATATTAATTACTATATTTTAAAAATGACTGCCATTTCTAGAAAATATTAAGCTGATTATTCAAAAATTGACACCGATTACTATTCATGATTAATTACGTAGTATGAACTTCTATCTTGTTATAAAAGTAAAGATTGAAATAATTAAAAACTTGTAATTCACATAATTCTTGTAATTAAATTTTCAAATTTTTCACATTGTTAAATTATGCTTGATTTTAATTTCAAATTGACATTATTTAATCACAGATGCACAGGTAAATATTATTTTTTAAATCAACTAATATCTTAATTAAATTGTAATATACTGAGTACAAACCCTGCAGTTGTTTTCTGTAGTTTTTTAACAAACATGACACACCAGTGCAGTCATCAGCTGATTATCGGCAGTCTTCAGCTGTTTATGGTCATCACCACGTGCATGCACGAAATACATAAAATGGCCAATATATTCATTTATATATTTATGATTTGTTTTAATTGATTCTCACGATATAAAGATATGTTACATGTTATGGTTTAGACAACATGCCATGTTCATCTTGCATGTGAATGCACGTGCGTGCGCGTGCAATGCGTTAAATGACATATAGTTGATATCATTGTATCTTTTAATTTTTTTATGAAATCCTTCGATATTGAGCTTTTTTTTTAAAAGTCTTATGGGAATTATGCACAAAAGGGAGTTGGGGAGCGTTTGGGGAACATCTGTAACGGTTCCCGTTATACAAACAATTAACACTAGTTTCTGTTATGTTTATGTCAGAGACCGAATGAATCAATAAACCTTGGTGCTACATAAGTTTGTGTCTGTCTACATTTAAAACCGTTTCCCTATGTGTACAAAATGACACACCTAAGGATGAAGATGCTGAAAGAGAAATAATTTTTTCTGATAATGACGTAGAATAGAAAACACAAAATGACATCATATTAAGACGTGTTAATACATGTAAATAAGCCCAGAAATCGAGGATCGGGGGCAAACTGTTTTTGTTCTGAACAGCCTGATGATTGGGTTTCTTTCAGTCGTGCAAAACAGTTATTAACGTTATGAAATGTGATTTTTTTTTCTTCACTGATGCGGAATTTATGAAAGCAGTGTTACGCTTAATTAAAAACACTGAAAATCCAACAAACTACTGGAAAGTTGTTACAAAATACATGTAGGTGTAAGGTGTACATTTATATGAATGGATAAGACACTAAAAACTTTTTGTGAAATGAAAAGAAAGGCAGAGTAATCAAGAAACTTTCTCGACGACGTTGTTTTCGACGTTGAGCGTGCTCTGTGGTGATAGAACATGCTTCTTTTAAAACTTAGTACCATGAGTGCCTTGTAATCAAATGGGTGGAAACTTTTAACACGAGTTCCATGTAATCAAATAAATTGAAATTCACATGTACACATTGACAAAATCGATGTTTAACATATGAAAATGAGCTGATCTTGTAAAGATAATATAGTAAAATAATGGGGGACGTTACATGTACGTATGTTTTGAATGACCCTTGTATTTAAAGTACATCCAAAATGCCACTTGACTTTTAACAATCCGGAAAACAACTGCCTTTAATGTCTTTTAAGGCATATGACCATGCATTTTAATTTTTATATTTATGCATTTCATACGTGATGATACTAAGGAAGAACGTCCACACTAGTTATTCTAAAATTATCATTTAAAGACGCATTTTATTGTGTTATTTAAACTAAACGACATTGAACTCAAGCCATTTAAAAGTCGGAACTCAATCATGCATACAGTTTATTGAAGCCCTGATGACTTCTCTTAAATCATGTGTTAAATACATATAAATAAATAATGCACCATAACTTCCTGGTCTGGCAAAATTTTGTGGACGTGATTTCCCTATTAAGGTAAGATAATTGCATCCCGCGAATAGAACAGGCTGAGATACTTTTTTCAAAGTATAATTTTCAGGCTCTTTTTAGTAGGTTTTGATATTTTATTTGTTAAGGAAAACAAGTGAAAACGTCAGATAATTCGGACTAAAATGTGTTTTCATTTACTCAAAATTAATATTTCATATAATTGTAATTTGTAATTATACCCTCCACTTGAAAAGCGGGAGGGTATAGAGTAATCGTTATGCCTGTCCGTTTGTTACGCTTTGGGGTACCCATTCCTTATCCGGAACTATTTTACTTTTTGATAGGACACATAATTTGGGTTTCCGATAGCAAAATATGGACTTTGCCATTATATTCATATGGGAGGCGGGGGGTATCATATAGTGAGCTCACTGCTCACAGTACCTCTGGTTCGTAATTGTTATAATGCACATTTATTTTTAGTCATATTTGAATTTCTTTTATTATTAAACAAATGTCAGTTACAAAAGACAGAACTTTTAAAATACTCAGATTGAGTTTAACAATGGTTTCCATACAAATCTTTCTAACAAAAATGAAACAGCTGTAAAGGATGAAAACTAATGCTCTCTGAATCATTGAAATTCCATGCAGAAAAATCATACAGATATTTTTTTTTTCTCTCATGTGTTTTTAAATGCTAATTGTGATGTCATAAACATGTGCATTTTCACGTATATTCTTCAAAAGTTGCAGAGAACACCAATATTCAATGGAATGTTTTTTACAGGAAATATTGTCCACAGGCATCACCCACAAAGATTTTTAGATATGTGATTTTTTATTGTTTTCTTTTACAACATATCAAAAAATGAAAGTGGGCGATGACTGTGGACACTATTTTCTAAAGGAAAATTACCCTTGAATTTGGCTAATTTGAGGTTTTTTCTGTTAAAAATACAGAAATACATCACATTAATGACGTCATATTTGCTGAATGGTATTCCGTTATGTCATATTCTTTCCTGATTTATCAGTCATACATATAGATACTTGTTTCTGTCTTTAAACCAGTAGTCTAATATTTTTTTATACTGTTGACTATTTCTTTTATAGAGTGTATGAGAAGGTCTACTTTTTCGAGATGTGCCAAAAGATGACAATCTAAGCGTTATTTTATTGGCTAATCAGACGTTATGATTTTAGTCATTTTTCATTTCCTGTTATATGGTAGATTTTCCGAAGCTTATGGTAAGATTGCTTAATTACTTCTACTGCTCAGAAATCTGCTCAGATTTTATATGCGATATGTAGACGTAGATCGTCCGTCCGTCTGTTGTTAACAATTTATCAAAAGGTTATTTTTATAGAAGCTTTGGTATCATTATAAGGGAGCAGAATGTGCCCTCATGCAGGAATTTGTCCTGTCTTGCAAGAGTCTAGATCCATATATGGCCTTGTCCCTTCTTATCACGTCAACAAAATATTTAACATTTTATTAGAAAAAAATTTCCACCCACCTACCGACCCGATAATTTCCCTGAGGTGGGAGAGGAAGCGCAAGCATATTCTAAATATGGCCTTAAGATTAAAGTTTTTTTTGGATTTTGTTGCTATAACTATTCAAAGACCTGTTGTAATATCACAACATTTCCATATAAGTTATCTCAAGAGTTTGTGTAACAAACTTTCACCTACACGGCTTGACGCTACAAGAATGTCAACGCGCCTGTGGATGCGTTTCCAAAACGGTTCATCCAAGCCCTAAGGGTTATTTATTTTCATTAAAACTACCCCATACTGAATATATATACTTTTATTTTAATACGACAGAACATTACCTGAAAGTAAAGTCATTTTTATGATCATCGTATAGATATTAATTTGTAATTTTCATGGTTCATGTGCCTTTGAATTTTTTTTTTATTATTTGAAAGTAATTATTGATGAAAAATACACTTGATTTGTTTCAGAAAATTTAGCCCTGCAGAGGCCTACATATCAAGAGAATCCATGGTCTGATAATTACTGGGGAGCTGGTAAGGCAGTGGATGGACGATATACAGACCGCTCAGCACCAGGAGGCCAGTGTACAATATCTAATAATGCAAAACAGACAGCAACGTGGAGAGTAGATCTGGAGAGATTGGTCAGCATTAGTCACATCAACATATTCTACAGGACTGATAATCAACCTCGTATGTACCTTCACCTTTCAAATATTATATAGATTATAGATGTGAATGTATGCATAATCGGTATTATGTTGGATATTGAACGCTCGCATTTGAAATAATTCGTGGCATACTTGTATACGTAATGCTAATTCTGCGTTTTAATAAAACGCCAAATTATTGAATACGTAGATTCGCTAGACTAGAGTTTAGTAGTTTATTTGTTTATTTTATTATAGATTATTTATTAGCTATGAATAAAATATTGCAGGTCCAAGCGTTTTCGTTCAACGGATGGCAGGATTTTTTCTTTACGTTTCTAATACTACTTCTAAAGATAACAGTCATCTCTGTTTCCATGAGATTCAAAGAGTAGCCGGCACTCCATCAGAAGATCAGAGAATAAACTGCTCTGTACATGGACGATATGTCATATACTACAACGAGAGGCGAACGGATTTGACGTATCCTAGTTATTACTCCCAGTATGCATTTAATGAACTATGCGAACTTCAAGTTTTTGGTAAGTAATATTGTAACGATTTCTTCTTACTATTAAAAATACCTTCACATTTTACTAATTTATAAGATGTTTATGTTATTTGGTCGATACAATGACCTTGTCAGAATTTAGAATTTATCATTGAGTCAATTGCTGACCGGCGTTTTACTCACTAATTTTTAGTCCAATATCTATACACTGAAATGACGACGGAATTTTTCCCGTTATTTACAAATTATGTCAAGGAGCACATTGCGGTGTGACCGGTCGGCAGGTGATACTCACTCCTCCATTGCATCTTATCCCACCTCTGATGTTCTGGATGTCCGTGTTGGCTCTGATCCTATTCTGTATTGTTCTATGGACCAATGAGCTTGGATACTATTTGTTATCTACATATATTTCATTTATAAGGATGCGCTAGCCCGAAGTTTTACGGAGAGAACTGTGCCCAGCCATGTCCAGACAAATGTCAAGAGGAACACTGTGATATAAACACAGGCCAGTGCCCCGGATGTAAGCCAGGGTACCAGGGACCTTTCTGTAGTCAAGGTTAGACAAGACGCTTTAAAATGATTACAAGTAATAGCTTTTCAAAAGAGCTTGCCTGACTAATGCAATCAATATCTATAGGACCTATAATCATGATAAGTTATAAATATAAACGTTTACATTGGGGTGAGGGGAAATTATTTCATTAGAGTAAATTATGAAGACGTCGAACAAAACATCATGCATTAATTTTAAGTTGTTTGCTACTTATGAAAGCAATGGAGAGCCTCGATTTTGAAGGGGGGGGCAGCTTAAGAATTTTTTTTTCACTCATCCGCAAAAAAAGAATATGCCCAAAGCTGAAAATCCTATTTAGGGGGGGGGGGGGGGGGGGGTAGGGGGTAGTGACCTTCTTTTTTCAGTGTCAAGTTCTTTCTGTGCCAATTGTTTTAGCATTTCCCTTTAATAAATTTATTGTTATATACAGGGGGATCCAACCTTTCAATTAACATTTCCTATATATAAGTAAAAGTAAGGTTGGGAAAAAAGGGGGAGACAACCCCCCCCCTCCCCTGTTGCTACATGTCTGATGGAAAAGGAACAGTGAGATTTTATTTAACAGGTATATTTTGTATGTGTTAAAAATTAGTTTTGATCTGTTTTTCATTTGTTGTATAAGGACGACTGTGGAATGTTACAAATACTTGGAACTCAGGACCAATGAGTAGTTTTATGTAATCTTTTTCGTGCTAACACCTACTGCGACTCGGGACTTGGTTTTAAACGGTCTCATCCTAAGGACCGATCTCCACATCCTGCAGTGGATTCGAAAACGCGACGTAAAGCTCAGCTCCTCATTTCGCGACTCTATAAATGGTTTAAGAAGATGTAGTAATTAAATAAGGGAAAATGAACTAATGAATATTAATTTTAAAATTAGAATTTTGAATTAGATTCAACTGCAGACTATCAGGAAGACAGCTGAGAATATGATAACTACAAGAAATGAATCATTATGATTAACATGCAGAATATGTTTAAGTACTAGATTGTTGGGTATGCCAGAGCATCAACTATTGTTGGAAACAGCCCGTTATGCATAAATGACCCAACGAACTTGACGGTGATTCCTTATATTCCTCAATCCTGGAATAGGACATAGGAATAGGAGGGACACTTTTGCTAAGTCTATTTTCTGTGTTTCATAGGAGAAAGAATTTTATCTCTGAAAACTGGGGGGGGGGGGCTGCGAGTTCGGGCGAGATATGATCAGAAATATGTGTATTTGGCCAGTTTCCTCTTAAGAACTCCTTTTCCGTTTCATATTATTTACTACAAATGAAGTAAGTTCTAACTTCTTTCACAATATCACCGATATGTTATTTCCCCAAATCGAAATTCCGAAAAAAAGGACAGACTTGAAGTTTTCATTCCCATTCAGTGCGGTAGAATCATCCAGGAAAAGGGCGCGAAGATGTACACGTGACATTTGGCGCAAAATGATTGTGACACCCCTTACCTAGAAGACAAATGGACTCATCCAATAGTACGGAAACGCAGAAAAAAGGTCAAACGGACAAGTCCGTATATGAAATCGCATGAAATAAATAGCTACATGCCAAAAAGTAAAGGAAATAAACACATCAATATATTGTATCTGTAAGACGGTTATTTTTTTCTGCTAAATGGATTGCTGAAACGGAGGTAACAAATTCCAGTGATAATCAGCATGCACAAAATTTTGCTGGCTAACTCTAACTGTGACCTCTTCTCTTCGCACCTCGGAAATATCAATCCTTATACAGCCTGACGCCGTGACGTCAGGCAGTAAATATTGCATTTTGAATGTTGCAAAAAATTATGTTCTTATTTTTCTTTCATTATCATTTTTCTGTGATCTACTATGACACATTAACATAATTTCAATATTTTTACAACTCTTAAACTTCACAGTATTTTAATCAAGTACATACCCTGTTATTTAATGGACTCCACTACTCCTCATTATAATTGAATCGGAGATATTCAACTGTATTAAAATATCTTAACTGTTAATAATTTAACCTTTATTACTATTTATGGGAAATGGTTTAGGTGTTTTTCAATTTCCATACAAGAAATGGTAAGGTCTGTCAACATTTTTTCAATGTTTCTGCAAATCAAAACATTGGTTAAACAAAAGATTTTTTTAAAGTGCAATTATATGAATTCAAAATTAAAATGTTTATGAATTGTTTTCCACGTACAATGTTATTAGTATTAGTGTATGTTTCCCCTTTTACAGAATGCAGCAAAAAAACATACGGTCTGGAATGTTCCGTATCCTGTGGTAACTGTAGCAATGGAGAAACCTGTCACCATATAAACGGAACATGTCTCAACGGGTGTAGTGAGGGTGTTAATGGTACGAAATGTCTGACGGGTGAGTACATTCATCAAATACCTTTTTTATGCCCCCGTAAACGAAGTTTCGGGGGTATATAGTTTTTGTTGTGTCCGTCTGTCTGTCTGTCTCTCTGTTTGTCTTTTTGTTTGCAAAAACTTTAACCTTGCCAATAACTTTGGATTTAGTGGAGCTATGAATTTCATATGTCATATGTGTATTCCTTGTGACAAAACCTTTCTTTGGGTACCACCAAATTTGACCTTTTGACCTTGACCTTGGAGTTTGATCCACTTTTACATGAAAATTTTAAAATTTTACTTTGGCCATATCTTTTGAACAGTAGACACCAGTACATTTATACTTCACATATTTAATGTTTGTTAAAAGACCTTACACTTGATACCAACAACCTTGACCCTTTGACCTTGACATTGGAGAATTTCGTACCTATGAAAAAACTTAAACCTTGGATATAACTTTTGAACAATAACTACTACGGCTTTCATACTTCACATATATATATATACTACGGCTTTCATACCTCACATATATAATTCTGATAAAAAGACCTTTTATTGGATACCAAGAACTTTGACCCTTTGACCTTGACCTTGGAGTTTGACCTACTTTAAAAATACAAGATTGACCATATTTTTAAGGGTCCGGGCTTAGGGCATATTTTTGAAGGATTCGGGCATTCATACTTCACAGATTTAATCCCTGTGAGTGACAAGACCTTTCATTTGATACCAAAAACTTTGACCTTGATCTTGGAGTTTGACTTACTTTTTACTAACTTTAACCTTGACCTTTACTGTTGAACAGTAGGGGCTACAGCTTTCTTATTTCACATGTGTAATCCTTGTGACAAGACTTTTCATTGGATATCAAGAACCTAGACCCTTTGACCTTGACCACAGAGTATGACCTTTTTACAAACTTTAACCTTGGTCATAACCTTTGAACGGTAAAAGCCAGCGCTTTCATACTTCCCATACTAATTTTTGAGACAAAGCATTTCTTTAGAACCCAACAACCTTGACCCTTTCACCTTGATATGCAGTTTGTCCTGTATTATAAAATGTTAACCTTGGTCATAACCCTGGAACAGGTGTAGCTAGCGTTTCATATTCATGTAAAAAGGCCTTAATTGGTACCAACATATTTGATCTGCATTTGAGAAAGCATAACCTTCGCTATGTTGCCAAACGGGGGTATTAGTGTTTCACATACACATCTTGTTTTAATTTACATTACTTCATGTTTTTATGTGCTCTACAAAAATACTAAGTACACCTGTATGCTTTCATTTCAAAGAAATGTGTCAAAACTCAACACATATTAGAACAAAAAATTTTTTTTTCAGTTGTCAATTTAAATAAATGCTGAGATCTTGAATCCAACGATGGTATCTTAAGTTTTTATGGAACGCCACAGCTGTCTTAAGGGTACAAAATATGCATCATGGTGTCAGTTCGATATAACATTAAGTATGGGTCTCTGTAAGAATCAGACAATATGTGTATAAAAGTGAATCATGAGGGTTCTCAGAATTGGATGATTTTACACACATAGGTTTCTCTTACACTATGAACCACTTATGTAAAATGAAAATTATTTTGGGTCCTGGTTACTATGGAAACATGGCCAAAGAAATTTTCCCTAGCAACCGATCAATTTTCAATGTGGATGGACAAATATATCATTAAACTTAGAGGCTTGAAATTGAATGCGAATATTACCAGAGGGGTTCTTAAATAATGTTACCATAAAGATAAACATTTCAAGTGATAAAACCATGTAATACATAGAATTTTTATTTTAAGATATTTCTTTTACGGGCAATGGAAGACATGCATGTTTTGCATTTTTGGCTGATTCAGGATTTTTGTTAATTTGGACAATTTTCAAGGCCATATATCTCAAACTTCTGGCACAATACAAGAGTATGGTATATTTTACATAAAGGCAGAGGAATATCCTTTTTGGAATTTAAATTCAAAAACGTGTGTTTTTTTATATTTACAATCGGTTGCCTAGCAACAAAAATGGATGCTTTGATTAAGAGAAAGAGACAAATTGTCAAATATGCGAGTTATTTAAGGAATTTAATTAATCTTATCGGTGGATAACAAAATCAATTTTTAAAGTAAAAACATATTTCTGAGACTTCTTTATGAATTCAGGAATATTTTGCAAATACTAATCGCCATAGCAACAGAAAATTCCCCATAGCAACAAAGAAAAAAACTTTTGACACGAACTCATATATGTTTGTAAAGATTATTCAGTGTTTGACAGACCACAGTGATTTAAGAGCCTCAGTACATTTTTTGTACTTTATTAGTCACCAACCAGTGAAACTGGAAGGCTATAGGTTTCCTCTGAGTCTGTCCGTCGGACTAGCTGTCCCCATGTCTGTGTGTAAGTCTGTCCTACTTGGGTTTCCGCACTTATTTTCTGAACGCTTGAAGATATTGAGCCTGAATTTCGGCTTGTGAGTGTATCTTGGTGAGTTACAGATTAAGTTTGAATGTCGTTACGCTTCATTGATTTTTGACAGATTTATGGCGTTTTATTTTTTTTCATAATTCTTTAAGATCGGGTTCGTGCTGCGCTAAATTCCAAAGGTCAACATGGTAAACATGAAGCCAAAAGATGTTGAAAAAATAAGTTGAATTTCCGTTATGTGTTTTAATTTTTTTTAGATTAAAGTCATGCATAACCTAAAAATTTTAACATCAAAGACTTTTATCTTGGTGATAACCTTTGCATATTATAAAATGACATTCTAGAGAAAAGGGGGAACCCGGTAGGGGACATGCATTGTTATGCAATAATCTCAGAATGCTTGTAAGGTAAACCCATGGCAATAACATTGAGCATGTAGCTATCATGAAAAGTTATTAAGCTCCATATCATCTATAATGACCTGAACATTTATATAGGAGCTGTACATGTGGTATGTACTGTCTCTGAATTTCTTAAAACTCCTTCAAAGTCTCTGACATTGTTACTTAAAGTTATGCAAAAAATTGGTTGTTATGTGTCATTGTTACCATGGCAACATGTCATAAATTTTGAAAAAAATATGGCATATTTTAACATGATAAAAGTGTTATAGTTAACATTTGTACCTAAACAAACAAGTGGCAAGGTTCCAGACCATAAAAGTTAGACGAGTTTTCTTTCGATGTCAATCTCACAGTTACATGTAGCTGCAGATCTGTAGCGTTATGGTTTTATATACTTGATTTCACCATAACGCTACAGATCCCATAATGCAAAAAATGTGCAATTTACGGCGCAATATTTTTTTGCGCACTTTTGGGAGAATTTCTCCACTTTCCAGCATTGGTCAATAAACTACCTTTCACTCCCTAATTCTAAACACATTATTTAATAATCTATATATTTTATCCATCTACCTATACCCTTTATAGTCGTCTCTACAATAGCTGCAGATCTGTAGCTCTCTGAAAAAATATATACTGATAGACCGGAGAGCTACAGTGCCACCCATTGAAAAAACTGTATATTTATTGCGCTCAAAAAAGTGCGCTTGATTCTTGATTAATTTTTCCAAATTCTTACCTCGATTGGAAAAAATGGAAAATTTCAAAAAATTACGCTCTCCTCTATCAAGTTCTCTTGTAGTTGACATCTGAACGAAGCATATTGGACCGAATTATCTTTGAAACCAAAATGGCAGTATAAATAAGCGAAATGTCCGATGATTGCAATATCAGGGCCAGGAGGATTATTAACAACAATTATGAGGAATATTTAATTTGTTGTGGAAAGAGTCAAAGAATATGTTAGAAACACACGGTTAGTAATATTTTGAGATTACAGCTTTAAAAACATGGAGAAATAAATCGAGAACCGAGCGCATTATTTTGTGCACAATAAATATACAGTTTTTTCAATGGGTGGCTCTGTAGCTCTCCGGTCTATCAATATTTTTTTTCGGAGAGCTACAGATCTGCAGCTATCTCTACAACTGATAAACTCACTTGACTGAAATTCTATGTTAGATTGCTAAAAATTCACTTCAAGCGAGTTTATTGCCTGTAGAGACAACTATAAATGGTTGGGAGGTAGATAAAATATATATATATATTGGCTACAGAATGTGTCTAGAATAAGGGAATGAAAGGTATTTGATTAACCAATGCTAGAAAAAGGAAAAATTCTCCCCAAAAGCTCGCAAGAAATATTGCGCCGTAAATTGCACCTTTTTCGCATTACGGGATCTGTAGCGTTATGGTCAAAGACAAGTATATAAAACCATAACGCTACAGATCTGCAGCTAAATTACATGTAAAGGTTGAAATACATGTACAACAAAATATTAGAGAAAAGAGACTTGAAACATTTTCCAGGGACAAAACCACAACAAGCCTTCAACTGTAAAATATGCATGTTTTTATTTGTATCTACGATACAGAACCCGTCTCGTTCTCTAAATAATACTTGTTGTACAATTTTTAGTGTATTGATGTATACGTGTATACCTATTGAATACATCAAAACAACCCTCTTTTTAAATACCACTATATCATTGTAAGTTACAAAAACAGTTTGACTAATCTTTTGAAATAAATGCTTTTCAAGTTTAAAACACACACACACACAAAATTACAGAGAATTTGTACACTTCGATTGATTGATTGTGTATATTGTTAAACGTCTCTCTCACGAAAATTTTTCACTCACATGGAGACGCCACCACTTGCTGGTCGAGAGCTGCAAATTTTGTCCTATTCTTGGCACTGAGGGCCATTGAGCAGGGAGGGATCCTTTTTCGTGCCAGCACCTACTTCGACACGGGTCTCATCCGAAGGACCGGTCTCCACGTCCCACAGTGGGATTCGAACCCGGGACGTAAGGATTGACTCCTTACTTCACGACTCTCGAGCAGACGCTTTAACCACTGCGCCACGCAGGCGGCTGTAGACATCGAAAGATGTATTTTGATTTTCGAAATCCATTGCTTGGTAAAAATATATCATTTCATGCAAAGTGATAAAAAATGCTATGAACGCTAGGGATAGAAATTTACAGTGCAAAATATTAGGCTATATTTATTTTAGTCCCATATTTATATGGCAAGTATTGACTTTGGACAATTGGAGGCAATTTTTCTGTATTTGTCCTGCTTAGGGCATTGATTCCCTATTGATGTATTGTAGATTTATTAAACTCAATTTGGACAATTGTTTTAAATCAGGGATGTAGCAACAGGAGGCCCTGGGGATGGGCCCCCCACCCCCCGTTTTTTCGAACGTAACTTATCACTGTAGGAAATGTTTATTGAAAAGTACCCCGCCCCCACAACTTTACAGTTAAGGGAAATAAAGGAAATGTATTTTTGCATTTAAAAAAATTTGGTGCTAGCTGAAGGTGTGCTTTTATTGTAAAAAAAATTGAAATAAAAATATCATATACCAATTATACAAACAATGATATTTCAATAAAAAAATTTTAAACAGCTGGAGCAAGCCCCTGTACACCAAGATGCATTTTGTAACTTCATAAAAAGATTGCTCATGAGGAAAACTTAGTGTGGTAAAAATTGTAAATCATGCTAGTTTGAACATCTAACCATCTAAAAAGCAAGCTACTGTAAGTATATACATACAGTGTTACGTAGAGATTGTGTCGGTCACTGTCTAACCTGACATATGTCTTCATTGTCTCTCATCAAGGTGTTTTTAGCTCTACTGGTCAGAGACCAGAAGAGCTTATGCGATAGTAATGCGTCCGTCCGTCTTTCTGTCTGTCTGTCTGTCTGTCTGTAAACAATTTTTCAAAATGCTACTCCTCCTACAGTTTTGGTCTGATTTCAATATAACTTGGCATACAAGTAGACTAAACTAAGATACATAATTCTGTGTATCGGTTTTTTGATTTCGATGAACGGTGTTGCCGTGGTTACTAAAAATAGAAATTTCTGTGAAATTCTTTCAAAATGCTATTCCTCCTACAGTTTTGGTCTGATTTCAATATAACTTGACACACAAGTAGACTACACTAAGATACATGATTCTTTTTATCGGTTTTTGATTTCGATGAGCGGTGTTGCCGTTGTTACTAAAAATAGAAATTTCTGTGAAATTCTTTCAAAATGCAACTCCTCATACAGTTTTGGTCTGATTTCAATATAACTTGGCACACAAGTAGACTACACTAAGATACACAATTCTGTTTATCAGTTTTTGACTTTGATGAACATTTTTGCTTTGGTTACTAAAAATAGAAATTTCTGTTAAATACTCTCAAAATGCTACACCAAATACAGTTTAAGTCTGATTTTAATATCATGTGGCATGCAAGTAGACTACACTAAGAACATAAAGAGACTTAAAGGATTATTATTATGCCCCCGTGAACGAAGTTTTTATGCCCCCGTAGTTTCGGGGGTATATAGTTTTTGTCGTGTCCGTCTGTCTCTCTGTCTGTCTCTCTGTCTCTCTGTTTGTCCGCAAAAACTTTAACCTTGTCCATAACTTTTGATTTAGTGGAGCTATGACTTTCATATTTCACATGTGTATTCCTTGTGACAAGACCTTTCTTTGGGTACCACCAAATTTAACCTTTTGACCTTGACCTTGGAATTTGACCCACTTTTACATGAAAATTTTAAAATTTAACTTTGGCTATATCTTTCGAACAGTAGACACCAGGACATTTATACTCCACATATGTAATGTTTGTTGAAAGACCTTTCACTGGATACCAACAACTTTGACCCTATGACCTTGACCTAGTAGATTTCCGTACTTGTGAAAAAACTTTAACCTTGGCCATAACTTTTGAACGGTTAGGGATAGGGCTTTCATACTTCATATATGGAATTCTTGAGAAAAGACACTTCATAGGATACCAAGAACTTTGACCCTTTGACCTTGACCTTTGAGATTGACCTACTTTAAAAAAACAAACCTTGACCCTTACTTTTAAAGATTAGGGCTAGTGCTTTCATACTTAACATATTTGATTATTATGACAAGACCTTTCATTTGATAACAATAACTTTGACCCTTTGACCTTGACCTTGGAGTTTGACCTACTTTTTAAGAAATTGAAAGTTGACCATTTTTTTTTCTCTTTTATTGATAACAAACAATGATATAAATAACACACAGATAAACTACATTACACATTGACATTCGATGTTTCTTTTCACATAGAATAAAGAAAAAAGAAAAGTTATAAATAACATTTGATGATTCTTTTCATATATAATAAAGAAAAAAGAAAAGCTATAAATAACTTTTCACATAGAAAGAAGAAAAAAAAAAGATAATAAATTTAAGACAATAATAAAAATGATAATTATACTAATAGTGATGATAATAATAGATAGGAGACGCTAGCTTGTATAATGGAATTATAAAGAATACAGTACAAGTAAAGAAATCTACAAGGTCAAGGTCAAAGGGTCAAGGTTGTTGGTATCCAGTGAAAGGTCTTTCAACAAACATTACATATGTGAAGTATAAATGTCCTGGTGTCTACTGTTAAAAAATTATGGTCAACTTTCAAGATTGTCATTAGAATACATTCTTGAAAGTTGACCATAATTTTTGAACAGTAGACACCAGGACATTTATACTTCACATATGTAATGTTTGTTAAAAGACCTTTCACTGGATACCAACAACCTTGACCCTTTGACCATGACCTTGTAGATTTCTTTACTTGTGAAAAAACTTTAACCTTGGCTATAACTTTTGAACGGTAAGGGATAGGGCTTTCATACTTCATATGCGTAATCCTTGTGAGAAGACCCTTATTTGATACCAAGAATTTTGACCCTTTGACCTTGACCTTTGATACTGGCCTAGTTTGAAAAATGCAAACATTGACCGTAACTTTTAAATACAATGAAGCGCATTGAAGTGGTAAAATTCTCCGTTTGGATGAAAAGTTCTGAGTCATGTTTTGAAGGTCAATTATAACATAATGACACGCCCACATTTTTAGAAACGAGAAAGTAATATTCGTCGTAGTTTTAGGACATCCCATTCTTCGCGACAAGCATCATGAGTTACACTGAAATGGAGCTTTAAGAAAAATAGAAGAGGGAGTTAGATACTCCCCGCTTCTGTTAAACACAAATTGCAACGAATATGTACATATTTTTGAACTTATCATGTCTATTGAAGTTACCACAACACATGTTTTGGTCGAACACGTGTTTACTCGGTGCTTATTTAGATCCTCAATTTGATTGGCTATTATATTTATGGAAAACCTGTTCTACAGGTATTTGAAGAAACAACTTGACCGTTTTATCAATTTCTAAAGAAATGGGCGTGTCAAAAGATGACAATAAACACTCTAAATATAGCTCAAAACGTTCCATTCGAACGGAAAATTTTACCACTTCAATGCGCTTCATTGTAGTTAGGGCTATTGCTTTCATACTTTACATATTGAACTCTTGTGACAAGACCTTTCATTTGATAACAAGTTAGAAATTTGACCCTATGACCTTGACCTTGGAGTTTGACCTACTTTTAAAAAAAATTAGCCTTGGCCATAACTTCTGAACGGTAAGGGCTAGGGCTTCAATACTCTCCATAAGTATTCTATGTTGCCAGAGCTTTCATTTGATACCAATTACATTGACCTTGACCTGGAGATTTTTGTACTTATTGAAAAAAACTTAAACATTGGCTTATTTTCAAATTTCAAAATTGTTTTCCAGTGAGAATACCCTACTTTTGTTACCAATTAATTAAATTTGCATTTAAGAAAAGTTTAATCTTTACTATGTTGCCATACGGGGGCATCTGTGTTTCACAAACACATCTTGTTTTTTTATTGCTGTGGTAATGTTTCAATTCCCAACTGCTTAAAAGTTTTCTCTTCCTTTGCTATAAGTACAAACCAGTAGAGCTTCAGTCTCGACAGAGACTTCTGGTTAATGTAATATGTTTATTGCGAAATGTACCGGGGTAAGGGGAGAGTCAGGGCAGAGGCCCCTTCAGGTGTCACAATTTTCAAAGCAGAGGAATCTCGGGTTAAATGCATGAAAGCCAAAAAATGGAAAGAAAAATGCACAGGGGCTTGCTCCCGGCGTGATTTATTTAAAAAATTATATAGAATGCAGAAAAAATTAATTTTCACCTTTAAATTCTTTTATGCATATCATTTGCCCACCGATATTTGTTATTTAAAATGTTTAATATAATAAGATATTGACCTTTATTTTTCTATGCTTAATTTGTAAATGATCGTACTATATATGTACTATGCCTTTAAACAGCAAAATTTTCCATATTTTGATATTTACCAGTACCTAACATGATAGCTGCAGAACTGTAGCTTTCCGAAAAATATATTGATAGACTGGAGAGCTACAGTGCCACCTATTGAAAAAGCTAATTATTTATTGCGCACAAAAAGTTGCGCTTTTGTATGGATTAATTCTTCCAAATTCTTACCTCAATTGCAAAAAATGTAGATTTAAAAAAATTCCGTACTCTTCAATTAAGTACTTTTGTAGTTGACATCTACACGAAGCGCGTTGGGTCGAATTGTCTTACAAACCAAAATGGCAGTATAAACGGACGAAAGGACAAGTCTCATCTAAGGCTTATCTGTGGTCCCCGGTTACTCCTCAAATTTCGAACATTTATCAAAGGCTTTTAAAATTAAATGTTATTAATAACTAATGTCTTTATTATTTGAATCTTCATCTAAAAATGTCAAATAATAGATATACACAGCATTCGAAACTACGTTTTGAAGTTGGGGTCCTTTGATTTTCATGAATATCAAAAGAAATCACTGACAGGTACACACTTTCAAGCCTCCGTAAACACCGAGCACAGATTTGTTCAGAGTCGAGTTTGATATATATTGTGTATATTATATTTTTAAAGGTTGAGTAAAAATATCTTTGTTGAACAACTTTGTGCTCTATGTTTTCTAATTAAAAGTATTGTAATTTTGAACCTCGTCGCTGTCTTCATTTACATGCGATTAACCTCTTTATGACCTGTTTCGAATCACAACAAGCCACGTGGATTTGTGTCGTTACAGGTAAATGCCCACAGTAAACGTGCAAGCAAGCACCCTGTTGAAATGTAGTCAGATCTTGTATCGGTCAGCATATGGACGTGTTTGGTTAATCATGTTATAGTGGTTTATTCATATTGCTAGAGTTTTGTGAATAGAAAATTAAAAATTTGTTGTTGATTGTGAATCATGAACATATAATTAGTCTTTGAAAGAAAAATATTATATATCACGGATATTCTTTTGATAGTATCTAATATAAATGTCTCCGCCCATTTACATGTAAAAGAAAAACCGTAGTCTGATGGAGGGGAAAAGTTCCGGCATTTTTTAGCGCGATGGGTGTTAAAAATCGGCTTGTACTTTTTGATATCTTCAATAATTCATTATGAAATAATTATGATTTTATTAGAAATACTTTGTTATACAAAATGAAATCAAACAAAATGTCCATTGCTACTATATATCCAGTAAACCAAGGATGTAAAAAGGGACCACGCTAATATACTTAAGTGGAATACTCCTTTCTATGATATCGATTTCAGGGCCAGGAGGGCTATAAACAACAACTATAAGGTATGTTTTGTTGTGGAAACAGTGAAAAATTAGGCTAGGAATACACCGTTGGTAATATTTTGAGATTATAGTTTTAAAGATATGGAGAAATTAACCGATAAACACTTCTTTGTGCGCAATAAATATACAGTTTTCTCAATGGGTGGCACTGTAGCTCTCCGATCTGTCAAATTATTTTTTCGGAGAGCTACAAATCTGCAGCTTCTAACATCATTGACCTCTGACAAGTGTGAAATTAAAATTGAACCGTAAACACTTGTTTGAATCTCTAGCATTGATTTAAAAAAAAAATAAACACAAACAAAAACACATCTCTTTTCATTTCTGGACATCTTCATGAAAAGAGCAGATTTTCATGCTTTACGGAAATGAGAAAGTTTGTATCCCGTTTCCATGGCAACCGAGGTTATAATTCAAAATTACTTCTACATTTCACAATCAATCACACATTTGTTTAAAACTATGATAGAAAAAAATCCAAATCTTTAACTATGAGTTGCCAACTAATTTTGATAATTACGGAGAAATGGTCTTAAAATGCTGATCTACAGAGACTTTAGAGAATAACTTTAGCTCCTTGTATGGTATAATTTTATTAACGTTATAAGCTCAGTAATATTGCTATGCATTAATTAAGATCAAAAACCACTATTGTTTAAAGTTCAACACTATTTTTTTAATATTTACCAAGTCATCATTTCTAGACGAAAATAATCAAATCTGTGAATGAGTGCATGTCAAATGTGGATTTATTTTCTTTGTTGCTATGTGGAATTTTCTGTTGCCATGGCGATTAGTATTTGCAAAATATTCCTGAATTCATAAAGAAGTCTCAGAAATATGTTTTTACCTTAAAAATTGATTTTGTTATCCACCGATAAAATTAAATTCCTTAAATAACTCGCATATTTGACAATTTGTCTCTTTCTCTTAATCAAAACATCCATTTTTGTTGCTAGGCAACCGATTGTAAATATTAAAAAACACACGTTTTTGAATTTAAATTCCAAAAAGGATATTCCTTTGCCTTTATGTAAAATATACCATACTCTTGTATTGTGCCGGAAGCTTGAGATATATGGCCTTAAAAAATGCCCAAATTAACAAAAATGCTGAATCAGCAAAAAATGCAAATTATGCACATCTTCTATTGCCCGTAAAGGAAATATCTTAAAATAAAAATTCTATGTTTTACATGGTTTTATCACTTGAAATGTTTATCTTTATGATAACATTATTTAAGAACCCCTCTGGTAATATTCGCATTCAATTTCAAGCCTCTAAGTTTAGTGATATATTTGCCCATCCACATTGAAAATTGACCGGTTGCTAGGGAAAATTTCTTGGCCATGTTTCCATAGTAACCAGGACCCAAAATAATTTTCATTTTACATAAGTGGTTCATAGTGTAAGAGAAACCTATGTGTGTAAAATCATCCAATTCTGAGAACCCTCATGATTCACCTTTTGTCTGATTCTTACAGAGACCTGTACTTAAGTCTAACCTTTATATCATTAAGTCTACTTTATATAACATGTCGTCAATTCTTTATATCATTAAGTCCACTTTATATAATATGTCGTCTATTCTTTATATCATTAAGTCTATTTTATATAATATGTTGTCTATTTTTTATATCATTAAGTCCACTTTATATGTTATGTAGGCTATTCTTTATACGTATATCATTAAGACTATTTTATATAACATGTTGTCTATTTTTTACATCATTAAGTCCATTTAATATAATATGTCGTCTATTCCCTATATCATTATATATTATGTTGTCTATTCTTAATATCATTAAGTCCACTTTATATGTTATGTAGGCTATTCTTTATATCATTAAGTGCACTTTATATAACATGTCGTCAATTCTCTATACCATTAGGTCCACTTAATATAATATGTCGTCTATTCTTTATATCATTAAGTCCACTTTATATAATATGTAGTCTATTTTTTTTATTTCATCAAGTCCACTTTATATAATATGAGGTCTATTTTAAATATCATTAAGTTGTTTATATATGATGTAGTCTATGACTTTATTCTTTATATCATTAAGTCCACTTATATATCATGTAGTCTATTCTTTATATATTTACATCCACTGAATATTTTCTCCTTTATTTCTTAAGAAACCCCATTGCGTTCATCACTGCATAAACTACAGTAGGCAGGTCGCCTGTACAGATTTCTTAATCAGTGGCTGTTCCATCAATGAAACGTATAAAGACGTTCGCATCATTAATACAATAATTAATCTTTTAAATCCTAATTTAATTGATTATTTAAACAGATATAAATATAAACAATAAAATGCTTTCTTTGTTTGTTGTTACTGGAATGAACGGTCGCAGCTATTGCAGAAAAAAATTACATAACCCGCTTACGCAGGTTATGTATTTTTTTCTGCAACAGCTGCTTCCGTTCATTCCAGTAACAACAAATAAAGAAAGCATTTTATTGTTTAAATAATTAAGTCTTCTTTATATAATAATATTTCCATTTTTTTTCTCTGTGATAATGTTTGAAAGTTGGGGGAGTTTATTTCTTGATAATTCTGCAGGTCGATAGGTCAGCAGCTAAGAAGGCCTAATACGCATGCAAATCTCGTGCGCATCTGTCGCTGTGTCCGACGCTAAAGAGGCCAAATATGCATGTAAATCTCGTGCGACTGCCTTTGTGTTTGACGTCAATTCGCGAGGACAATTGAAACTGGCATGGAAGTCCTCATGTAATTTAAATCTATTGGTCTACATTTTTAATGTCTAAGTCTACAATTTTATTTCACAATGAAATGGAAATATAAGGAATCACTGTCTAGTTAGGAGAGTATGCCAGGGACATCAACAATAGTGGGAAACATGGGATAATTTTAGCATAACGGGCTTCGTTAATGCCCTGGCATACTCTCCAAACTAGACAGCGATTCCTTAATTTAATACAAAAGGTTTACTATGATAACAAATCGATATACTACAAAGTCAGATGCATGCTGTCAAAAACTACCAGCCAGTAAAAGAAAATTAATAAAAAGGACTGAGAGTACTTAGGCGTTATAATGTATTAATACTTACATGTATTTTAGACAATTGATAATTAATACTATTAGACAATTAATTTTGACTTAATTACTTGATTATACAAATACTCGAAGGCAGGTAAGGTCGCACGTTTTCAGAAAATCATAAAAAAAGAACTTTTACCAGCTTAGACGACTATAGGAAACCGACTTTTTGAATGTCTAGTTTACTTCCGAGAGAATTCCTTTTTAGCTCTCTGACAGGTCTAAGGAATACGACAGCTGGCCTGTAATTTGTTTACTCTTAGTATTGAAACTGAAGTTAAGCTATTACTCAGTTTACTTCTCATTGACTGGTTACTGGTACAAAGTTGCCATACGACTACTAGTATTATTTACGGCAGTATGAGATTGTAGTGGTAAAATGGGTACATATTTGAAGCAGCTATGGTACTCCTAGTCTTTAAAAATTTGCGTATTTAGCGTGTGATATGCAGGAATCATCTGAACTGAACAGTCGCCTGCGTGGCGCAGTGGTTAGAGTCTCTTTTCTTAAGTCGCGAAGTAAGGATTTGATTTTTACGTCGCGGGATCAAAAGTCACTCAGGGACGTTGAGACTGGTGAAACCGTTTGAGGTCCCGTGTCGCAGTAGGTGCTGGCACGAAAAAGATCCTCCGTTGTTCAATGGCCCTGAATGCCGAGCAGAAGACAAATTTGCAGTTCTCCATTGGCAAGTGGCGGTGTCTCCATATGTGTGAAAAATTCTAGCGAGGGACTCAAACAACATACAATTAATCAATCTGTACTGAATAATTATTGTTTAAATGTTCAAGATTTGGTCCACTGACCAAGACTGGAGACACTTTACAGAGGAACAAGCATAGGAAAAGTCCACTTATCTTTATTACTACTGTGACATAATGTAAACGCCTCCCAAAATATAAGTAACACTTATATCAGATAATAGGGGATAGTTAAATTCAATTCCAAGTACATGTGCATTTTCGAATCAGTAGGATGGAAAAAATGTTTTCGTTCTCAGTAGTATGGGACCGAAATTCATCCATTCAAAAATATATATCAGTACATAAAATTAAACTTATCAAAAGAATGCAAGTACTTTTATTTAGAAAAATTTCAACGCTCCGTGCAAGGATCGAACCAAACAAATTTCTTTTTTATTGCACTGGTCCGGTGACGTATCATTCATTTTTCATTTTGTAGTCCCCTTGTCTTTCCTCCATATTTTAAACACATTTTTGTTTCTTTTGATTTAAATACACACATATAACGATTCAAATTCATGATAAGATGACCCACAGATACAAAATGTTTAGAAAGACGTGTGTAAAGATTGTAATATTTGGTACCAAATTTCTCATCTAGCCACTTTTCAAGTTATCTTTCAACAAAACAAAGCATCTAGAAAATACTCCTCTTTCCTATTTCACAGGAACCCGATTCATCATAAGAATGATAAATTTTCATGTAACAGATCAATGAAATTTTCACTTTTCAAGTGCGCCCAGATTAGTCGCCCGCGTTGCGCAGTGATTAGAGCGTCTGCTATGGAATCGCGAAATAAGGATTCAATCCTAACGTCGCGGGTTCGAATCTCACTGTGGAACGTGGAGACCGGTCCTTCGGATGAGACCGTATAAACCGAGGTCCCGTGTTGCAGAAGTTGCTGGCCCGAAAAAGATCCCTCACTGCTCAATGGCCCCGAGTGCCGAGTATAGGAAAACATTTTAAGCTCTCCAACGGCAAGTGGTGGAGTCTCAATATGAGTGAAAAGTTCTCGAGAGGGACGTTAAACAATATACAATCAATCAAATTCCTGTCGAATACCAATCAAAAGCGCCCTTGTTCTTTCTGGGAAAATGGACATGAAAAAGAATAGAGTTTCTTTCAGTATATTTCTCCTTCAAATGTTTGTCTTAATAAGTTATTAACTGTTGCATTGATTCTTTAAGAATTGATTAATAATTGTCAAAAATTATTGCGCCTGAGTACCCTCAGTCCTTTGATGATTTTATACTTTCATTCTTGTATTTTGACTGGATGCTATTATGCATCCGACTATATACTACATTGATTTGTCAGCATGGTATAGCTTCTGCACTACATATTACATAAAGTGGGTTCATGATATAATGGATAGACAACATAATGTATAAAGTGGCCTTAATGATATAAAGAATAGCCTACATAATATGTATTTATATGTATAAATATATGAAGTGAACTAAATGGTATGAAGAATAGTCTGCATTACGCATTAGGTGGCCTTAATGATATATAAAATCGACAACTTAACATATAAAGTGGACTTAATGATATAAAGAATTGACGACATATTATATAAAATAGACTTAGTGATATAAAGATTTGACGACATGTTATATAAAATAGACTTAATGATATAAAGATTTGACGACATATGATAGAAAGTGGACTTAATAATATGAAGAAATGGGGACATTTTATATAAAATAGACTTAGTGATATAAAGATTTGACGACATGTTATATAAAATAGACTTAATGATATGAAGAATTGACGACATGTTATATAAAGTGGGCTTAATGATATAAAGAATTGACGACATGTTATATTAAGTAGACTTAATGATATAAAGGTTTGACTTAATGTTATATCGAACTGACACCATGATGCATATTTTGTACCCTTAAGACAGCTCTGGCGTTCCATAAGTTTTCATTTTTTTGTAAATGATGATGATGATTGTATTTCACTATTTTTAATATGTCTTTGAATTGATATTGTAGATGCGAATTAATACAAAAATATAGCTTTTATATATTGATTTTGAATTGGAGGTTAACAACAATCAACCAATCTGTCAGTTTCTTACATTAAGAAAAACATCAAACGAACGTTGTGTTTTAACTTTGACATACAATCCACGTACATTTTAATGAAGAATACTAAACTGACAAATTAAATACAGGTTTTTCTAATGATTAAAGGTATTTCAATATTTGGAAAATTTCAGCATGCCTGCCGGGCTATTATGATAAGAACTGTAGATATAGATGTAGTGATAACTGCGGCGTACCTAACTCGTGTGACAGATTTACTGGACAGTGTGTGGGAGGGTGTCAGCCAGGGTGGAAGGGGATCCGATGTGACCAAAGTATGTATTATTGTACTGAAGTTAAGGAAAATATTACCAACGAATGATGTAAGAAGAAAAAAACTGAAGAGTTCGGTTGACGTTTTCGAAAACGTGTATATCTTTTTGGTAATACTTGTTTTTAAATGGACATTGTAATTGAATTCGAACATGTTAAGATAAATGAAGGATATCGACTGAAAATTTTAAAGTAAAGATTGTTATAAACTTAAATCTTATTCTTATAAATATTACATTCAAACATAAAAACCATTTTATTCTTAGAATGTGATGGTAGAATGTACGGTGCTAACTGCAATGAGAACTGTGGAAACTGTCTTGACAATGAACAATGTGACCATATTAATGGCACGTGCTTTAACGGATGTACCTCTGGATACATGGGCAACCTCTGTAACGAAAGTAAGGACTCCAATAATTTATTAATTAATCGTGTTAATTTCAATGAAAACCTGTTTAACTCTTTCTGTTTATTATTTGCAACCTTGTATTGGACTTTTACGAGAAGCACTGACTTCTACAGTTGACGTTTACTTGGACATTTAAACTTGTATCATGTACAGAGGTACAGAATTGATAATGCATAAGAAAACCTTTCTTGTGGTCATAGGTATGGTGTTAGGGGCACTAACTTGTGAAGACCGGGAGCTGAGGGTAGGGTCGTTGTCGTTTTCTTCAAGGACAACATATATGTGCATTGAAATAACCGTTATTTCCGTTTGATTAAATGTTGAGCTAAATATTAATATCATAAAAGAGCTACCGTACATAGCCCTAGTGTAAAAGTAAGCGTCGACTGTAAAAGTCAGCGTTCATCGTAAAAGTCAAGTAACATATCAAGGGTAACTTCAACTTGTATCTTAAAACGAAATTAGTGGTACTTGACAAAACTTCTTCTCAAGCTTGTAGCATACCATACTGGGGCGCTAAGTGTCGAGAAATCTGTAGTACAGGCTGTCTGAACCAAACATGCCACCACGTGTCGGGAAAATGCTTGCTTAACGTGGAGGTAATTGATATCTATAACATTTATTACCAAACACTGATTAAAGATGAACATGTTTTATTTGTAATTCGTCTAACAACCATTGTTCACTTTCTACAGTCCCATAACGATGATTCATCTGATTCCATCCATGCTGGAGTGATAGGGGGTGTCGTCGCAGCTTTTGCAATTGTCATTATAATTATAGTTTCCTTGATAATTTTCAGAAGGTAAGGACACCATTGAACTAAGTATTGAAAAAGAATGTGTTTTTTTTAATCCCTAGATTTATATAAATGTGAATAATAAGAAAAATACATATGTCTTTGAACGTAGATTTCGATCTTTGAAAACCAAACAGCCAGGTGAAATAAATATAGATAACAAAAAGGTAACAGATTTTGCCGTTAGGAATGGTAAGTACATGTATAATATATGAAATACTTACCTGTTTTCTTATGTTTAAGCAAACAAATGCATGCGATTTTGACACTACAATATTACAAATTGGCTTATTTGTCACTTACCTTAAAGTTACCCGAACCATAAATACGACGACTGGCTTCACAGATATTTATGAAAATTTGGAGGAATCTTCGCCCTCCAGAGACCATAAAGGGCAGCAAAATATTGCAAGATCAGATCAGCCGTATGATGAACTGGAAATCAAAAACAACGATAAAGAAGACGACATGGATGATGATGAGAAATTACATGAGGAAAATCCATACGGTGATTTATATATAAACGAGGAATCAATTCCAGATATCAGTATCAATAAATTAGAAAAGATTATCAAAGAATATAAAGAGGAAGAAGATGACGGATTCAAGAAAGAGTACGCAGTAAGTTTCGTATTTTAATATGAAGTAAAGAAAACTTTTTTTTAGGTAGTTAACTTTATTAACAATGCAAACGAATAGATGTATCTTATTTTGTATTACAGACGTTGCCATATGGTGAACGAAAAGCTTGTGAGGCGGGGAAACTCTCAGAGAATATACCTAAAAATAGATTCAAAACAACCTTTCCATGTAGGTTTTATACATTCATTTAAGATTTGATGGAAAGATATAAACTGTTTTTTTTTAAATAGTATAAAAATTTTATTGCTTGCAGATGATCATTCAAGAGTGAAACTGTCCAACAGGAAACCTGACTATATTAACGCTAACTTTATCGACGTAAGTAAAGGAAGCATTTTATTCAAACTCTTACTTTGGGGATAATAATTATTTGAAAATATATTTATATATCTTAAGGTATCAAACCAATATATGCCTCAGATTATATGGAATTGAATGCATAATAATAGATATGTATTGGTTGAATATTCAGAATATTTTTAAGAAATAATTTTATTCGCATAGTGTTAACATGTAAGAGTGAAGCATGTCCTTAATTATGACCTTGTCCTGTCTTTAAAGAGTTATCCTCCTTTGATAATAAAATCTATCTAAAGAAGAAAATAATAAATACATCTTTCCACCACAGCTTTTATTGATATTCATAGTATTTATTTTTTTAATTTTCAAAACTTAATAACTAACTTCTTTCCATAGACTTCAATGCAATCTTCAATGATTAATTCCTTCTCATGTAAATGAGTGTCCTCTAGGTAAATCCATTTTTACTCTAAAATGCTCTAAAATGATACCAGGGTATTTTTATAAACAATTGAAATTTGAGGTTATAAAATTTAGTCCTAGTATTGCTCAGGTACCTTAAACGATATGCATTGTTAATGTTCAGCACATGTACACCATATATATTATTTAATAATCCTCTCAATTTCTTTTTAGAGTTTAGAAAAAATGAATGCATATATTGCTGCACAAGGTAATTTTAATTAATTCCTGGTTACAGTCAAGAAAAAGCTATAATATAGGAATGAGTAAGATGTATGAGAACCAAACCCATTATTATCTGGATTAAAACTTACTAATTTACCTTATAGAAAGAATTTTTAGCGAGGATTAAATTTTGGCATTATTAGCGATGGTCATGAGATCACTGAAAGTGAATATCGCTAAAAAAATCAATTGCATTTTATATGTTAAAGCTTCTTTAGTAATCATTTTAAAATCGCTGAAGTTACCTCTCGCTTAGAATTAATTACTACTTCTTAAGGAGAAATCGCTAAATTTGCGTCTCAATAATATTTCCACTGTCTAATACGGTATATGTTCTTTTATAAAATTATCATTTACTTCAAATATACAATATACATTGCAGGACCGAAACAAAATACACTGTCGGATTTTTGGACCCTGGTATGGCAGGAAAATGTCAGACAAATTGTCATGCTCACCAATCTGAAAGAAGACAACAAGGTAACCAGCATGAAAATTATTTCAAAATACCATTTAAGATAATATGAAGGAAAAAGGGTCATAAATAAAAATAGTAAAATAAAGTGACCATTGCAAATATAATACTCGTAAAAAGGTATAGAAGATAAAGTTCTGTTGTTAATTGTAATTGATGATTGAAATTCGTATTTTTCCACATAATGACAGAGAAGAAATGGAATTTTAAAAAGGCGCAAACTACCCCAAAACATATTATACATTTTCAGTATAACCTGGCTTTTAAATTTATTATTTGCAAATAAGTAAAAAAAAAAGTTTATGACAAGTAGTTCATGTTTTTTTTAGCATCTTATTAACTTTTGCAGGTCAAATGTATTCAATATTGGCCTGATTTACACAAATCGTCTACATCTGGTGTATTGTCTTTGAGTTTGGAGGAAGAGAAAATCTACGCATTTTATATCATTAGGAAAATAAAAATCACACATAAAGGGGTAATTTCTATTTTTAAACCTGATTACCGAGAAATTTAAAAAAAAATCAAAGAAAGTAAGCTTTAACAAAATTTAGAACTTATTCTCTCTTTACATTAAGGTCTGGAATATCATTTTAATTTGTTCTTTTATCCTAGTAGAATAAAAAATATCTCAGTAAATTAGTATAGGACGAACTGTATTTAGTTTAATTTTGTCTTTGTTCTTCAGTTAAAAGATAGCCGACTGATTACACAATACCACTATACTGCTTGGCCGGATCATGGGACTCCAGAACCGCTCTGTCTTGTAGTATTCCATGATCACGTGACTAGAACCAGGGAAAAGCAATATGGCGGTCCAACATTAGTGCACTGCAGGTCAGAAGTGTTAAATGTTTTTATATGAGAATTCTCAGGAATATGGTGATTATAAAAGTTCAATATTGCCATAGTTATGTTTTTCATGGTAGACACAGTTTCATTTTATCAGGTGTGTATTAAAAAAATACCATTCATACTATTGACAACCGGACAAATATAAATATTTCTAAAAACTACTAAGTGATCTCAAATTTTTTTTCAAAATTTTTAAGTTAAATTTTAATAAAAATGTTGGAATTTTTTTTTTCCATATTTAAATTCATGTCATTCCTACCTGCACATTTTCAACATGTTTCATAAAATTTCCATACATTTTAAATCTTTATTTCCACAACTCCGAAATTAATTTATAGTTATTGGCCTCATTGTGTAGATGCGTATCATTGAGACATTATTTTAAAACTTCAAAGTTCTTTGTCTCTAGTGCCGGTATTGGCAGGACTGGTACCTATATCGCTATAGACGCTTTACACCAGGAGGGCCAGAAACATGGCAGAGTCAACATCGCAGAATACGTGAAGACAATGAGAGAAAACAGGATGAATATGATCCAAACATATGTAACTATCAAATACATGTAATGTGTTGAAAACATAAACCATGAAATCAATCACTTTTGCAAATAGCATACTATTTTTTTTTCAAGGTAAAAACACCTGCTAAGGCACTTAAGCACGAAAAATAAAATGTCATATTCATGACTAGTCAATTCATCTTTCACGAAATTAAACGCTAACGAAACCAGTCTTAATTTCCTCGAAAATTTTACACAATGACTCTACGGTTTTGCCGTATTAATTATGTGTGATGCATGTTTTTGTATTCTTATTGGACAAAATATAACACAATATAAAATCAATGTTATTTTCTGTTATTTTTGTGACAAGTTCTTTTCAAGATTGAGCCGAATTACTTTTGAGTACATTGTATATATCTACCTAATTTAGTGTTTGCTTTTCAGGAACAATACAAAACAGTCTTTTTGGTTCTCAACGAAATGTTCAAAGCTCCATCACGTGTGTGTAGCAGAACAGAATTTGTCAAGAAGGCAGAATTATTGACCAGAGATAAACCAGCGAATGAGAGCGAACTTAGAAAGGAGTTTCAGGTACTCTGATTTTCGTAATCACAAAATACGTTTCAAGAGAATCTTTAAAGAACTTAATTTGAACTTATTCATTCATAATGACATTGTGCTAGACAAATTACAACCTCGGAAAGGGCCTCGAACTCAAATCTTATATCTCATTAAATTAACAAGATGTTGAAGCAGCTGGCCTTAAAATCAAGAGACAATTATTTTGTAGAAGCTGGCAAATATTAATTGTGCTAAATGTTTTAAATGGTCATCACTGTTACCTGCAAATTATCTTTCTCAGTTAAATAGAGCACAACAAACTCAAACACAAAAGAATTCAAATGAGTCTGAGAGGCGCAAAAAACAATAGGTTTCAAAGATGAACAAATGACGATAGTAATATATAGCTTAGAACAAGATTTTGGGTATATTGAAAACAAAAATTTGAGGCTGGTAAAAGCCCTGGTTTAAGTATACGATTAGCAATTATTTTGCATTTTACCTGAGACTTAGAAATATAGACAATTTTATTAAAAAAGAAGGATTTTGAGACATGGCTTTTTGAATTAAGAACCTGTATCTAGATTCATTTATGCCATAACAAAAATGAAAATATTCTGAATATTTTTGAGTACCTTATTTATGTCATTACTTCTCTAAAGTTAAAAAAAAATAATTTTTATGTTTAGTCTCTTATCTGCTTTAGACCTGAATTTTGGAAGGAATTTTAATAGTTATAAACGTGTTTATGTTTAGAATCTTTTAAAAGTCCGTCCATTGTACAGTGAAGCAGACTACAAAAATGCTTTAAAGCATGGAAATAGGAAATCGTCTGTTCTGCCACGTAAGTCATATGTGAACGGAGAAGTTAATATGGAAGAGGTCTGTGAATTTTCCTTAAAATGAAGACTAAGAAGAACCATTTATTTTTTTTAATGAGAGAGAAAATTAAAAAAAATAATGAAAAAAATATTTTTTTTATAAAAATGAATGCTTAATTCTACATAAGGTTTTAATTTACAGTTGACAAGTTCAGTCTTTTCCTGTCTTCAAATGTTCCAAAACGCGGCAACTATATCAATGCAATCACACTTCAGGTACGTATTATTAAATTTATCTATATCGATGGAGGAAGAAACTTCACTGGGCATCATGTACAGTAAGATATGTTGTTTGGTTCATAATTTTTAATTTGAAGCAGTGTCTTTGCAATGAAGGCCATACTATTAAAATCCCTTTAACAAGTTATCTTGACTATGAATATGTCTTTTTGAAAACTGTACATCTAAATAAGAAGAAACACGTTACCTTGTCAAATTAAAAAAAAATAATGTCTCGTTCTGCATTTAGAATTTTTTTTTTCATTTATTTAGTCCTACACTAACCAGAAAGCATTCATAGTAACTCACTACCCCACAGAGGAGGACGCTGTTGACTTCCTTCGCCTGCTCACTGACCATGAATCAGATATCGTGATTTGTATGGATCCTCTGACAGATATTGACTCGGTGAATATATCTTTTTCTTAGGAATAAGAAAAGTGGCTGTATTTCTAACAATTTTTATAGTTAATACTTTGACCTTTAGCTGAATTGATTTACGTACTTCAGAGTAAAGTATGGCTTCCAGACGCTCATCGTTCTAAGAACATACCGCCATTCACCGTACATTGTCAACAGGAACAACACACCAACATTAAGTGTACCACAGTCCACATTGTTAGCAATGGGGTAAGTATTATTGACTGAGTGCAAATGCATTTTTAAAGTTTGTTATACTGCATGGTTTCAACGATATATATTACATGTACGAGGGTTGTTCAGAAATTATTGAGACAATTTCATTTACTGCATAAAGGACGGAGATACTTTCATGAAAATTCATCAACATTTTATAGAGAACGAATAAAACACTTCTGCAAAATTTCTAATTCCTATGATAATAAGAAAAGTTTCGGTGAAATGATAAACATGCGTATGTCTATCGACCCGGAGCAGCATCGCTACGTCATTTAACGTCACGTCAGCCGGCGATGGTTTCGCATGTAAAACGATCGGGAAGCATGTATACTTTTTCTTCTTTGTAATTACATTTTACAGTACAAAAACCAAACAGTCTCTTTTATTAAAGTTCCTTAAAAATGTATGCTGTTGCTACCTGAGTGTAAAATTTTCATTTGTGGAAAAGGATGTATTAAAATCATGCAGTGCTGATTTGTGCAACGCAGGTCAACGATATTAGTACCGTAACTACGTTAATACCGTACGTAATAACTGATGGTCGTCCGGAGCTTTTGTTTTACTCTGGTTGAATTTTTAAAAAAATGTATAGCAATGAAATAACAAACCCTAACACATTTTTTTCTCGTTGTTATTGTATTAGCAGGTCGTTGAGTCTGCAAAAGATTTCTACATTGCGCTACACAAAATTTTAGGTATGTTTGCTGCTCCGCCCTTGACGTCAAAATCCATTTTTTTTGTTCTTAGCAGATTTCTCTACCGCGCTTAATTTTTTCATAATCTTCATATTCCTGATCAAAATTCTAACAAATTTGCACAACACGAATTTGAATGACAGCTGAAAAATTATAACATAAACAGAATTATTTTTTGCTCTTATTATGGGTCCACGAAGAGTTAGAAAGTTGGTGTTACATATTTTCAATATCTGATTTCGAGACTGCTCCGGGTACCCCTACTAATGACGCATTTATAGACCATTGTACATAAAATATTTAATATTTGTTAAAAATATTTTGCTTATATCAATTCTCAGTGTATGTCAAATGTATATGCAAATTTTCACCGAAAGACGTTCATTTGAAAGCAAAATATACACAGTGTCTCAATAATGTTCGAACAGCCCTCGTAAGAGAGAATCAAAATCAGGCACGTGAACAATTATTCTGTAATTGTTATTTAAGGACATACGCAACGTAGTTTGAGCCTTATTGTCTTTTTCCTTAGAGGTGAAGAGTTCCAATACTTAAAGGAAGTGTGTGCTACATTTTAATGTATACCATTGTTTTTTATCCTTGACTTCGAGGTTTGACCTATTTCTCAAAAAAATTAAACTTTCACTTGGTTAAAAAAAATTATTGAGAAAAGATGGGGCTTTAAATATTGAATATGAAACTCGACATTACCTGTGACAAGATTTTTCCAAACCTGCTTTGATTTTTGACCCCTTGGCCTTGACCTCTTGAAATGATTTTTAAACATTTTATCTGTGTTGCATCTCCCATCCACTAAAACATCGACCTCATTTTTTAAATTGACTTGCTTAATATATTAAATAGTTTCCTGGGAGAAAACACAACCCTACTCCATCTGATTTTCAACGCTTTTTCATATAAATTGTGGCAAAAACTTTAATTTTCTTTCTCATTTGAGCATTTGAGCATACTTAAATACTATTTGTAAATCATTTGAAAGGTTTTGTAAATGAGCACACGCGATTTTATCCAGGGAAAGGCACCTGATTACACCTCTTATGATTTTCAATGATCCATGTTTAATCTGTTTCCTGCTTAATCTGATTTAATTATTCTGTCATGTTGTAAATTTTGAATTTTCCGGGTGGCAGTAAATACAAAATTCACAACATGGTTGGCATGTTGTAAAATTTGTATTTACTGCCACCCGGTAAATACCGAAAAATCTAACTTTTTTCAGACGTTTTTACATTTTGATATATTACGTGCCAGGAACCGTTCATAAGAAAGTCGGGAAAGATATTTCGGGCTATGATTCAATGAGCTTTTGAGTTTTTATTAAGTTTTCTCTATATTTCATATGTTTAGATGAATGATGAAGCATCGTCTGTTGCAATTGTACAGCCTATGTATGGATTGAAGCCATCGGATCATTCAACAAGCGTATCACAGCTCCTTGGTTTAGTGTCTTTTATTTCAAACAATGAACCGGAGGGCCCCGTAACTATTGTTAGCAGGTAAAAGCGATTTGCATAAGAATGAATTTTCACAATAATTTCAATTAAAGAATGTTCTTAAAATTCATCGATACTCTGATAAGAGATAACTCTTTCAAGCTATGCTAATTTGTTTGCATTGAATTGTGTTCAAGGCCCTCTTCACATATTTGTATTGTTTATAGAATCATAACCGTCTAAATTATGTATGCCAGCATGATGAATTATGATGCTGAATTCCAAATTAAGCAATTTATTGACAAAATGGACAGGATCTTCAATATAGCGATCGAGAGCGATATCCAGCATGCGTGTCTTGGCGAAAGCCAGTTTTCCGAACATAGATGTCGACAAAACATTCATTTTTTTCAGAATTATGTTCCATTACATTATCTTACATTTGAAACGTACCAAAAAATTTTTATTATTTCTTTCCGATGTAGAGTCAATATTGTGTACACAATTAGTCCTAGTAAATTTATGTTATACTTTTATAATCGTTCTTGAGGCCGTTTGTTATTAGCATATTTCATTTAGATTAAAACACCTTTCCAACTTTGACCTAAATGTTTGTTTTATATAAAAATTGCTCTTTCACAGATTTTTCAGATAAGACATTGTTCGATATTCCCCTTTCTGATTATAGATCAAACTACAGATTATTTCCACTCTAAAGGAAGTGTTTAAAACTTAAAAGTCATGGACTCGCTACGCTTAATAACAATTGTATACAGTTATTGATTTTTAATAGGAACGGTGCGGATCTATGTGGAGTGTTCTGTGCTGTCTACAATATAATACAACAGTTACAAATGGACGGGGAGGTGGATATTTTCACAACGGTCAGACAACTACAAATAAGACGACCGGAACTATGTTCTTCAATGGTAATTCTAAGAACATGAAATAATAATTCCTGAAGTTGACTCTTTTTATTTTGCAAATGTATCAAACGTAAAGCAAATTATTTGGCAAAACAAAATATGGCAAAAATGTGTTAAGAGGATAAGATATTTAAACTTGAGTTGCTAAGGGATAAAACAATCCGTTAGTTTTTTTTTATATATAAAAAACTAATTTTATAAATTTGAATTGTAGGAGGAGTATGGATTGATATACAACTGTGTGTTGAATAATATCCGGGCTCTAGATGACTCTTCCGCTGAAAATATCTACTATAACCAATAAAAAAAACATCTAATGAATACAGAGGTGCACCTGTAAAATACGAACATAAATATAAAACAAAACAAAAGTAGAGACAAAAAATGTTTTAAATGTCATATTAATGTCAAAAATGTGTCCTAAATTTGACAATCAAAGAATCGTTCCCCTATTATTCAATAAAATTACAAGGATATTTGGTTTAAAATTTCTTTTTTTTCTGTAACATAACTTTTGCCTTTGGGAATTTTTCTTGGGTAAGAAATCGACAACGTCTAAAAATTTTACGTTACCTTCATAAAGAGACCTTGAAAACTATGAAGAATGTAGATGTTCTTAAAGATTTTATAATATCGGTAATGCCATGTCCCAAATTTTGTAAAGTCTTGCAGAAAATTACATTATATTTAATGATTGAGAACCAAAAAGTATTCTATTTATTTATGTAAGTTCTATTCGAAAATAGTTTTAAAATGTACACCAAATCATTCATCCGTTTTTTGTTTAATTTTGACAGTTTCTTTTTGCTCTTTCTTATATAGTTAACATTAAAAAGTACAGTGATGTGAATTATTAAAGTGCAAATTCTTTTGGTTTTTCTTTCAATTACAAATTTATACTAATAAATATATTTAAAGTAGTGAAGACCATTGTAATTCTTGTCATGAAACGGTCTACTGCCAATAGTGAAATCTTCAAAATTAGAGACGCGTTTGGTCGTCGTGATGAGCGATGTGGGCAATACAAATCATGCCAATCTCAATCCAATTATAAAAGTTTAATACATTTTTCATTCCGTTAAAGAATAGCAGAACTAAAAGACATATGTAAGAGAGGTAAACGCTAAAATTTGTCATCCATGAATAATGATTACCCATGACTAGTGATATAAGTTCATAATCAGACATTCCCAGCTAGGGCATAATCATGTTTATTCATATCATGGTCATGGGGGTAGAGGTGGGCTATAATAAGATATAACGGTTTGAACGACATGTAGAATATCTTTTAAAACATTCTTCTCAACAACAGCATGGCTTTCATAAGTCATATTTTTCAGCAAGCGTAGATTCAAGTTTGCTTAAATCAAACCCCAAGTACTAACCTGGATAACAATTGGAAATTGAAGTTTCAATCCCTTATGTATATTTTCTTTTTCTCTATCTAGTCGTGCATTCATCAACAGATATAAACAACACAGTCTTTAAATGATTACTGATTTTAAACATTTGAACCCATAAGTACCTATCTATACATTATAATAAATACAAATGACGTTACCCTGGAGGAAATAGTTTGAATTTATTTTCTACCTTTCATATCATATATGCAATGTTCGTTTCCTTTTTTAAAACAAATTGTCAGCAATTTCAATGCTTCCATTCGCAATTAAAACCTTATATAAAAAATGTGTTTACATGTGTATGTAACAATTTGAAAGTCAAAGAATTTACAAAATTGTAGAAATAAAGGCGAGCAAAAGTTCAGGCATGGATTCGGATAAGTAGAAATCAACATTTCTGATGTCCTCTTTGACTGATATTAAGAGATCCTTCTCTGGATTTGAAATTATGTAGAGATGCATGTGGTATGTACAAATCGTCATCGAAGACTGAGAAATAATCAATATTATACAAAGGCTTTCTAAAAAGGACGAAGTCTCTCCAATCCTTGAACTGTCTATAGTCTTTCTGCTGGATTTCTGGATTATCATTTCTGTTTTAAAAACAAACGGATTTATGCATGTCAATTGACATTATTTTTTTAGTTTTAGATCTCTTACAATTGCTTTTGTAGAAAAATGTAACTCTGCCGAATTGTGACTGATAACATCGTCAGTAACACAACATGGTCAGGGATTATTGGAAGATAATAAACCTTTTCTGAGCTTTTATAACATCAGAATTTTTTGGCAATTTGTAATATTATGAGGTCAATCTCTATTCTCATTATATATATTAAATGAATTGGAAAAAACATAATACTCACGAATTCTTGCATCATCTGGCTATTATTCCCGTGACCATAATTACTGCTTCATCGCCAAAAAATGCAGCCTAGGCCCCAAGAATCGAATGAGTGCGTGACAACTTCGAATGTGTAGACTCTGTAGAATCTTTAGTGTGGATTGGGGTGTGCGTGTCCATTTGTTCACTAGATGTTTCCGTGTCTGCCGCTATTGTTGCTGGAGTTGCAGTTGGTTTGGGTTTCGATGATAGTATCATTTTGTTATCGGGTCGGTTGTGGTTTGTGATGTTACATGTGAAGTTAGGGTTAAAGTTGTATCTTGTTTGGCTGTTGATGTCGGTTGAGTTATTGTTAAGGTAGTGGAATAAGAGGACGCTATTAAATAAACCTTATTTTTATCGGAAATTATTTTTGGTACTTAATTTAATTTATCAGATAGAAAACAAATGCACAAATAATACACCAAAAATTACAAATGTTTTTTTTTAATCTATTAGACTAATGCAAAAGGAGGATAAACTGTTGTGCAGGTTTGTTTATCAAACTAGCGAAAGAGAAGGAAGGGATGTTTTTGGGATCGCTAGTCTCATATTTTTTTCATTTGTTAGTTGTTCCCAGTATATACACTAAAGTAACTAAGTAACTACTTTCAACTGTATTGATTTTTTTTTTGTTATTTCTAAATATTTCCTCACTTTTGAAGTGGGTAGCGGCATTTCTATGCATGTCAGATTTCACTGCTCTATACTGAAAATACTTAAATGATGTTTATATAATTACTAAAAACAATCATTGAAGCCATTCAGCAAAAAATAAAAAAAAAACAGTCCTGTGACTGCTTGCTTATTGATCACTAATTAGTGGTTTTACTGTATATTTATAGCTACATGTAAAGACAATAATGGTATATTACAGTTGTATATAATAAAGACATACTTATTTCTGTTTGCATATTTCAGCTATTTTTGTTTTTGATATTAATAATATGTACTTTGAAATAAGAAATAATATACATCCGAGTACCTTTTTTTAGCATTCGATACTTTGACGTTGGATCCAGTATCCGGTTAAGTTGACTTCTCCAGAAAATATATTTAATGTATCATAAAAAGGTTATTTGAAGTCCTTGATTCATTTATTGAAAATCGGATAAATTGTAAAGGTATTTTTGCTAAATAAACATCATGTTATTTCTTTTTCACTTACACAATTTGTAGAAAATTCTGCCAAGAGAGACAGTTTTCAGGGGAATGGTGGAGACAATCTCCAGAAAAGAAATCTTCACTGATATTGGGATTTCCACAAATGACACATGCATTTACCAATGTTTTACAATCCCAAAAGACAAATTTACCACAGGAATAAAAAAATGTTTTGCGTTCAAGGATTTTACATGGCAGAAGCTATACGTATATGAAAAAAAATATTTCATTTATTTTGGACATAGTGACACCTGTCATCAGCATAAAAGATTTGTGATTTGTTCTACCTCGGTAATACGTGCTTTGAGTCAAAACATTTTTTCGAATCACAGGCATAATTATTGTAAATCTGTGTAAGGTCTTCTATGTATGTTACATTCTTATTTAATTTGCTGTTTAATCAGACTTTGTTTCATTGGTACTGAGTCAACTTATACAGAAAAAACAAAAAGCAGTAATTGTGATGTTTATTGTCTTCTATTACCCATGAGTACTCATTTTTGTGTGAAATTTTATAATTATCCATTTCTTGTCCCAATAAACCATATCTTACAAGATTGCATAATAAATTTAGTGTATAATTGCAACTTGCATTTCAATGTCAACATTTTATACATTACAAAAAAAAGTTAGAATATTCATATTGCTATTGACTTCATCTATTCTCATGGCTCCTCCTCAAAGGGGAGACAAATTCTTTATTCTTTTTCTTTGGCATCAATACTACATATACAATCCATCAAAATATTTATCACCCCCCCCCCATTATAAGATAGAGTATGCTTCAAACACGTGTCATTAAAGTTTTGCACATAAGAACTTGCAGTCATGCTTCCGCCTATCAGTACTCTCAGTACTTTGATTTTGTTATAGTGCTCCATGTACATGGCATTGCGTAATAATGGCATCATTTGGTCCCACGTGTTATTGCTTTTAAATATTTATTATTATTAATTTTATTGAATATGTCTTCATGTGCATAATAATTGCATAAATAAAGACCTTGACCGCAAGCCATTTGGTGCCACATCTACTTGAGATCAAATGTTTAGTATTAATAAATTCTATCAAATATGTCCTTCTACTTAGAGTTACCCTTCATTGTATTTGTTTTAAATTGTTTGTTTCATACACGATCGTCGTATACGACCTTGTACTGTCAACCCCGACACACAGATAGTGGCGAAACGCAAAGTTTTGGATCGTTATCAAGTTTTTATTAAATAATATTATTAGAAGTACCGTTTTGTGTTTTTCCACCCGTTGTTATCTTCTGAATTGCAGGTAAAAATACTGAATATATTTTTCCTTGGTCTCATTTACTGAGATGATATACGTACATTCTGAAAACCCGAATGTACTTTCAATTGCTTCTCTCTTAATTTTATTGATGACATCTTTACTCTGGGAAATTTTATACAGCGATACATGAATAACATTATCTGATATTTGACATTGTGGTTGGTGCAAATAAGCAATAGAAAACTCGGACTCTGTTTAATATCTTTTACTTTTTATTTGTATCAATATATTGGTTAAAAAAATGAAATACATATTAAATAAATAATTTTTATGTGTTTGCAACTTTGGTGTTAAAAAAAGTATTGTCTGCTAAAGGACATACATGTATGAAACTACTGATATTGATTTATGAAATTATATCTATCATCATGCAAATTTTCTGCAAAAAAACGCTATCTCTTTCAAAAATATGACACGATGTGTAATTTTATATCTTTTGTTTTAATGAAAAAGCATAAAGAAATCCTATAAAATTTCCCTTTTTTTAAACAAAATAGCAGATTAATTTTAAATAATTTAAAATTATTTACCAGAAACTGTTATACTGTATTTCTCACAGATGATTTTAAATATTTAACAAAAAATAGCAGATTTGAATGTAAAACTTATATATACAGGAAGCCTTTACACGTCATGTATTTCTCACATCTTATTTTATGTATCCAGTTCCTTGTAGACTATTAAGATGTATAGCATTATTATAGGCGTCCTAAGAAAATTGAAGGCGGGGGGCTTTACCAACAAGGAAAGGTAAAACCCAATTCTTAATGTTTATATAATGTCTATCTTTGCCAAAGGGGGGGGGGGTAGACCCCGGTTCCGACGCCTATGATTATAACTCATTCCTTCGATGTAAGGCATGTGATAAATAGTATGATGATAATAGTAGTGTTAACAAATTAGGTATGTCATGGGCCGCAGTTTAATTCATTACAATATTAATGTGTTCTGTCCAAATACTGTTAGCAAGATAGTATAAAAAATGCTTAACTGTTCGATATTGCTGAAAAGGTGGTTAATAAATTTTGGATGGTTCGTCAAGCCATTTGCTATTCCTTTCGTAATAACTGAATAATGTCCCTCTTTCGATTACCTATTGGCGGCCATTTTTCTTTTAACTTGTTATGTTAATTTTAAACCAAACTGAACCTCTGATTACTAGTAGTACACATAACAATTTTCAGAGAAAGATAAATATACAGTTTCTGATTGCATAAATTTAAACACATGTAGAAGTATAATTGCAGAAAGCAAAACAATCATTATAATTACAAACAAAATCAAATCAAAAACAAAGCATAAAAAATACAAACATGAATCAAGGTAGGTATAATTATCTTAAATGAATGATGTCTATATATTTTACTATTTACATTAGGAAAAAAAAATTCCCATTACAGACACGAAAACTTTTTTTATAATGCATTCATTCTGCCGTCTTTAAATTATTGTTTAAGAGTTAATAATTTACAAAAAAAGAGCAGCAAAAATTTATTAGATGTGGCACTAGATGCTATTTACCACCATTATTTGTGAAACTTGGTTGGCCGACTCTATATGAATTGATAGATTTTCACAAATATATATGTATACTACTTTACAAAACACTGCATGATATGAAACCTGATTACCTGAGAGATTCCTTTGAATTCATTTCTTTCAATAATTAAATTATACATTTTGAATCCAATTATGACCTCAGTTTACCAAAGTAACGAACAAATCTGTTTAATTTTTTTTTAACAATATTTATGCGATCATTTATGGAACAAATTACCTTTACAACTTTGTTTTTCCCCAACTGCACAGTCCTTTCCTAAAATTATAGAAAGATTTTCTACCAATGGACGCAACATTTCTTGTAACTTGTCTCTATGTTTTGATAATTAATGAATACTTTTTTTCAAATGTATTTCACTTATGTAATATACCGCTGTACTGTTGTATTCATAATTGTACTATCCATGTATAAGGGCCCTGAGAAAGACTAGTGCTTGAACTAATCAGGTTATCCTCTTTAAATAAAGTATTATTATTATCATTATCATTATTAAATCCAAAAACGAGTGAGCCATTTAAAAGGTAAATTTGACTTTTAAAAACGCAAAAGACACAATAACGTATATTGTATTTGAAGTAATATGTCCCTTTACTCGGGTCCCTAAATTAGAAGCCTATTTTTCCTAATATAATTTTGTGATTTTACAAAAAGAATTCTGAACATTAAAATTAATCAATCTCTAATGACCCCCCCCAAAATGAACTACCTTTTATTTACATAGATGGATAAATGTCAACTTCCTTTATTTATACATGCAGCTAAATATCTTTCACACCTGCATATGGGGTTTATATATCTCAGTTGATTCGATACACAAGAGCATGTTCTATGTATGTGTATATAGAATTTCAAAAATAAGGAAAATTTTTGACAAACAACATGATGAAACTAAAATAATAGAAAATCCCGTTTTTTTCCAAATTATGATATGGCACACTCAGCAGGTGTGCCTGATTGGCAGTTGATGGTCACTCCTCCGTGTCACCTGATCCCACCTCTGATGTTTTTTTGAGGGTCTTTGTTTGCTCTGCACCTATTCTGTTTCGCTTAATTTCCTGTTCACCATCTCCATATATTTCGATTAAATGCAATATGCAAAAAAATGTTTATACAGTAGAATTTGAATACTTACAATTCAGCAGAACTATGAACAAAGTTAATGATTATTATAATATTCCGAAGTACAGTAAGCATTAAACCAAGAAATATATATAAAGTTTGCAGTATTGTTATCCCCCCTTTTTTTATAGGAAGGTCATTTTTGTCCCTCATATTTTGTTTAATTTGACGGTGATCTGTCTTTCTCCCCTAAAACGATCCAATGCGTTCTTAAAATTGATAGCAATGGATTCATTGGAAGAACTTCTGCATTCTGCTTGCCGATGATCAAAATCACCTCCATATATCATTCCGACTGCATATAGTTTACCTCTATCTCTCGTCAAAACAACTGCCCCACTGTCTCCATTATCAGAAAATTTCTCTTGGTCACCGACTGTGCGTTTTTGAATAATAATCATTACTTTTTCACCGAACATCTGAAAATTATCTATTTTCTCGATGGTTCCGATAGTTTTTCCTGTTGCTGCTCCAAATTTAAACACTTGTCTGTGATTTAGAAAGGCATCTTCGAGATCTTTTTCAAGCAATGTTTCGTTTAATATGTGCTTATTGAGTTTTTCAAGAACAGATGCGTGGAGTTGAATAACAGCTATATCGTGCAGGTTTCTTCGTGGATGTGAATTCTTGTTTGGCCAAATGCAGCTTCCTATTTCATCGCACTGATTTTCTGTGAAAGCAAATTCTTCTTGCATGAAGATGTGTCCAGAGGTTAATGCAATGGTCTGTGAAGAGTTTAGGTTTTCCGGTATTTTCCCTGCCATTTCAGCTGAATTTAGGTTTTCTGGTATTTTCCCTCCCATTTCGGCAAAGACACCTATCGTTCCTTGCATATTTCTGGCACTGTTCACAATATAACCACCACATTTGATAGAACAGTGGGGATTATACGATGAATCCGTTAAGGTATGTAACAAAACTTTCCCTTTGAAGTTATCTTTTACTGAATCTTTTAATTCTTCAAGTTTCGACTCGTTCTCCTTGGCATTTTCATTTACGAAAATACATAAAGTCTTTCCTCTAAGCCTGTAGCCTTTAACGCCAAGAGTACGGCCACTGAAATTGAAAGCGAGTACTATATGGTCATATTTCTACAATGTTTTGTTTTATCAATACTTTTGATCAAAATGTTTGAGATATGCATCAACAGATACAGGATTTTGTCTTATGCATGTTCAAGAGACCTATTGGTCTGGTAGTCGCTCCAGTTTTCTGGATTTCTTTTGCTATATCAATTTTATACAAATATGGAACTGGCCATGGCGTTAAAACAATTTTGAAAAGTACAGTCAGAGGTAAACTAACTGCTCAGGGAGAAAACGGAATTTCCTATTAATTAGTCGCATACGCTTGGAGAACTATGCTTTGAACAGGAAGAATAAAAGCTCGATAGTACAATTCAGTAAAGAAATTAAAACATAACAATTTAGAATAAAAACCCTAATCAATATTACGATCAGAAAATAAGCTTTACCAGGTATTTACTAAGAACGACTACATTACAAATGCTGACCTAAGGGAGCTGATTGAGCTTATACTGTGTGAAAATTACAAAAGAAAACTGATTAATTGTATACCATGTGTAACTTCAAGCGACTCAAGTATACATGCCATGCCCAGACAAAAATATTCCGTCTAGGTATTCTTTATGGACTATCTCAAATTACAGGTACATTTACAATAGAATTATATGGGGAAATATTTATTTTATACAAACATATGTAATCAGAGATTACAGAGCTCACCTTAACGATTGTTGTGTTTAAGTAATGTAAAGTCCCATAATTAACTAACACTTTTGAAGTTCACACCTCAAAATACAAAATTTATGCAGTTTTTTCTGACAGGTCTTGCAGATACCTGGAAATAGACATATCCAAAAACTTCAAACTAGTCGCCAATCAAGCAAATGTAATTCAAATCTAGCACGGAAGCAAGTTAAAAAGTGTTCATACTTGATGCATGATTTATGCAAATTGGTTGATATAGGCCTTGTAGTTTCTTAGTGTTAATCTTGGGTACATAACGTTTGCCTTGTCCATTATCTGAATAATAAATGTGGGATCAAGCATCCGAAACAAGTCTGTCAGTGTGCATCCTTAGATGTTTAATCCATAGAAGTTTGGTCATCATAGGGCTCATATTTACTTGGATATGGGACCTTAACCAACTCATTAACCTACATGTATTCACTCATTCGAAAAATGATAGTCAAATCCAGCATATGAAGTAAATCTATCAGTGTGCATCCCTAGATGTATCATCCTTGCAAGTTTGGTCATCATAGGTTTCATAGTTGCTTGGAAATGAAAATTGAACCATAAACATTAAATTGTTCACTTGAACTGCAAAATGTAGGTCAGATCCAGCATCGGAAGTAAGTGTGATACTGTGCATCGTAGAGCTATATTAAATTGTATCATCCTTGCAAGTAAGGGTCATCATATTGCTTACAGTTACTTGGACATGAGACCTACACCAAAAACTCTACCAAAAATATAAACCTGCTCCAAAAACATGAACCTGGTCTGTGGCAACGCACTTTGAAAAAATTACGCACTTTGAAAAAAGAATTTCAAAGTGCTTTAAATTTGGGACCAACTCAACGCACTTTGAAAAAATTTTTCAAAGTGCGTTAAGAGTCTACATCAATATATTTTACCATGGAGACACTTAACGTAGCTACGGATAGCGATCACGTGACATTGCATGTGAATTCTAAATTAAGAATTTTTCGGTTGGCTTATTCCGGAAATGCGCATAGTTCAATATGGCGGACTGCAACTTGTAAACAACGTGCTTCGAGAAAAGTACACGTGAAACGTTATAGGAACGCTCAGCTGTAAAGGTAGATCAAGTAAATTAGAGCGAATGAGAGAATATAACATCTTAAGAAACAGAAAACAATAAAACCTTTTTATGAACTAAAATGTCTGTGTATCGCAAACGACCGACTAGCACCCCCTATTCCAAAGCAGACGACGCAGCTGGTTTGAATCTCATGATATGACATGGATGAAAACGAAAGAGGGACGAAGTTTGTTGAGATGAGGAACTTGAGAAATCAGTTTATATGCTCTCAGTCACAGTGATAAAGGCAATCGTTTGTATCTTTTCCAAAAACTTTGAAAGCGATGGTGACACGGTACTTTATTGTTTATTGTATCAATACATTAGGCCTACATGTAAATGGGACTGATAGTACTGTACTATTTATGGATTTACCGACACTTTCCAAGGGAAATCCCGGCCCCGAAAGGAATACGATGGAGAGGATTATGATCACTTTTGATATCAACTTAAAAGTATAGCTCTTGGTAAGTCATATCTATAGATATTTACATGACATACTTTCATAATAATAGGCCTATTTTAATTCAGCATTAAACTTCACGTTAGTAATTTCAGAGAATGTAATATAGGGACTGTCATTCATTTGATGGGGGTGGGAGGGGGGGGGGCAAATTTTATGGGTGTCAGATTATGTATTTACAGTGAAGGACAGATAATTTATTTTTATTTCCAAGATCACTGGGGGCCTAATTTTTGTCAGATTGTACCTAAGATATTTTTCTATTAAAAAAATTCCACATTTATAATCATTTACGATATTTCGATTCACCTTTAAAGTATTTACATTTTGACTTACAAAAATAATTTTGAGGATAAAACATGTTTGAAAATTAAATTAATTTATCAATAATCAGGTAAATTTTGTGTAAGTTATAATTATTTTTGTTGCTCTGAGTGAGTGTTTCAGTTTGGTAAAATTTACAGTAGCCCTGGGCAAGTTTAAAGGCATTTTTAGTAGTCCAAACTCAATATTCAGTTGTCGCGGGCCAGCGGACTACCCTTAGTGTCGAACCCTGGACAGATTAATTTTGTTTTTCTTCACTGGTAAAAACTGTGTCAGTGTGGTAAACATTGAAACTGTTTACATGTTGTTTGCTGGTCTGATGAAATTGACAAATCTTTATATTACTGCTGCTGTATAGTTAGAATATTGGCCAGGCAGTGGGGCATTTTAATTTAATGTTAGATTTACTGGTTAAAAAGTGATTTGCCAATCAACTAATATAATTAAATTTTGGTTTTGCTGGTATACATGTATATTTATTTGATCTATTTTTTTTTCAGCCATCAAGATGGTACTTTCTGGTATAGGACCACCAACCCATAGCAGACCAGGGGATCTTGATGTCAGCATAATAGTGATAATGGTTAAGTCATCATTTAAATTTTTCTATGCCAGATTTAATAAGTGTAGAAAATTGGCAATTTACATGTATGAGGTGTAAACTTTTGCAAGTTATATATACATGTATGTAATATGTAATGGTTTGGGCCATGGATATATATCGTCCAGGGTAGCTCAGTCTGTATAGCACATGACTAGTGATGCAGGGGTCTCAGGTTTGATTCCCGGTCCATCCATACATTTTCTATTTTCCTGTTACATATACATGTTTTTTCACCGAAATTCTATATATAAGATATAGACATTGTGGGAAATATATTTTGACGTTGACTGCAGATAATATTGTATTTGTTTAATTTTATAAATTACAGATAGATTCATCAGTACAGAGTACAAGGTATGTATATGAATGTGAAGTCCAGACCATTCATGCTGATGATGATTCAACTATACTGCAGCTCGACGGAAGTATGATTTTCTATCCCTTCCAAAAAAGAGCAGGACAAGAATCGCTTGTTGAAAATAAACTAACATAGTTAATAGACTACTTTTCTTTGTCAGCTTTATATTACGGGTACATGTATCTCTTGATTGAGTGTTACATTTAAAGTGGAAACTAATCACTCCACATATAGATTTTTTTTTCCATTTTTCATATTTAATCTACCCTGTTTTATGTCTGGTGTGGTAATAGATCACTCCACATGCAGCCTTTCATGTTTAACATACTATGTTATGCATTGTATATGTCAGTTGCAGTATTACACTGCTGTAGAGTGTAGATTATTCTTTTTTAAAAAAAATGTATGCATAATTTAATGTCGACTTGTGATGTCGGGTTTAGTAATAAGCCAATCAACAGATATTCTCTATTATGCATAATCTACACTGTGAGTGTTTTTCAGGCTTTTTAATAAGCTGCTCCAGATATTCATGTAGAATCTTTTTTTTTTAACTTTTTATATAAAATGTCCTGCATCAAGTGTTATGTCCCAGTGCAGTATTGTCATTTTGTTTTTAATTTTTAGGTATAGTTTATGTAATTTTATGTCTTAGGTCAAGGACGGTTTTAGACTAAGCCCATTTTAAGTTTTTTTTCTCTGTTTAGCGTCCAACCTTCAATCAAAAACCTACCTACATGTATCTATTTGTAAAAAAAAATATGAACCAAAATATAAAACACAGAATGTACGTGTATCATGTCTATAGTTGTAATAATAGTGTAAATCTGAGGATTTTATTTCATCAATCTGCTTTTCTGGTAGAAATATGTATTCTTCAGCAAAATCAAAATAATAAATGCCTAAAGTACACCACCTATGACATGTTTATTGTACATATTTGAGAAATTGACAGAACTCAAAGATTTCAACAAAAATAATCAAGGGTAGGGGTTCTGATTTTGTTTGATTGTCTGATACATGTAGGTGTCAAAAACCAAGGTGCGATTGGATGCCAAACAGAAAAAAAGACTTGGAATGGCCTATTAAATGTTATTATCCTACCTGCTCATGGAATAAAATGACTTTTGATCAATTTGAAAGAGTACTGATCATATTTTTTCAATGATATTCTTATTATTCTATGAAATAGAAATTTGTGAATTTTGCAGTGCTATGTCAGATGGATTTCTTCATTCTGTATGACCAAAATGTATTTTCGGACAAAGTAGAATGCATTTGACATGTTAATAATTAGGGGGATTTTTGACATTGCAATGAAAACAATATGAGATGCATAAAAGGAGGGGATGTATTAGACCATTCTGTAACTTAATAGTTAATTACCTCTTAATGCAGCCGAGATATCTGAGTGAGAAATAGTATTGGACATTTTTGTCATACAATATATTTTTTTAGAAATCTATAAGAAAACACAGAATTTGTTTGCATGAAAGTAATCAAAAGGGATCATGTTGAAGAATTTTTAAATGTGTTTTTTTTAATTATATTTTTGTTTTTTTAATTACATTTTTGTTCAAGTATCTATTGTTGAAATATAAATTCATATTTTAATTTTGTTGAGGAACTTTTTATGGATAATTTCAATATTGGTTTAATTACATGTTTTATTGTGAGGGGAGAGGGGAGGTAACTCTTCAAGTTATTACTCTACATGTACTATTATTTCATAAAAATATTTTCTTTAGCCATTTATTAGCAATTGATTTTTACTTCTGATTTATTTCTTCAGTTGTTTTTCCCTAATTTGCTATGCATTTTTTTTAAATAGCCACTTTAATCGTTATTCTTACCTTTACGACGGGAAACCAAAAGAGGGGGGGGGGATAGTTGTGGACCATCTGGTACCTTAATTAGCCCTCAATGTGACCAAGATTTTTTGAGTGAAGAATAGTATTAGGCAGATCTTTCATATAATGATAAAAAATAAAAATTCTATTGGACAGATTTTTTTTTAGAATTTAAAAAATGTCAAATTTGTGTGCATGAAAACGGCCAAATTAGTCGAATTTCAAATGTTCTACATGGATTATTCTCTTAATTTATATATGTTCAGACAATCCATTGTTAAAATAAGTTAATAGTATCAATATTGTTTAAAAATAATTTTTAATATTGAATGCATATTGCACAATAAATTTTTTATGGGTAATAATTATCTTGTATTATGATTTTTGGAGTGACTGGAAAGGGGAGGTAACTCATTACCCCCTGGTTCCGTAATTTACCCACAATGCCATGTTCATATTTTGACTAAGTGTTCATTAGGCATCCCTTTACACCTTGTGAAAATTTCAACAAAATCTATTGACAGGTTTTTTTGGGGTCAGGTGTCCTTAGCCACCTTAACGCACTTTGAAAAAAAAAATCATGTTTTAGTCATGGAAAGATTTTATTTGTTACTTATCTTTCAAAATACTAAGCCTAACCTCAAAAATGAATTGATTTACTCCCGTCGGAAAGAGGAGACGACGGGTATAAGATCCCTCAGTACAAATCTTTATCTTTCCAATACATTATAGGCGTCGGTAACGAACGGGGGAGGGGAGCAATAAACCTAAAAAGGGTACGCTGCATTTTCAATGCTTATACGATGTATATATTTTTTTCCAAAATAAGTGGGGGGCTTAGCCCCCCATCCCCTCCCCTGGCCCTTCGCCCAGTCTCGATGTCTATGCTTTACTCAAAGCATTCATATAATTATGTATTTACCTAACTGGTATGATGTTGAAAACTTTCAATAATAAAGAAGTTAATTAAAACAGATTAAAACTAGAAGTTTTAAAGTACAGTAAAACGTATGAGAGAGAAAGAATTTTCATAGTTTTGAACAATCAAATTGGCCCCTTTTTATTATGATAAATGCTAAGTTGCTTGAAGCTTTCCTCTGTTAATGCCCCCTATACACCTTTACATCAATTTATCAAAGACTAAAATTTTAAAAAAAGTGAAAAAAAAATTCAAAGTGCGTTGTAACACTGGTCACTCCTTTGCTGAAATTGCAGCGTCTCAAACGTTCTCTGGTTCGAGGAAATATACACAAGAAGCATGTTCTACGCATGTATGATCAATGCAGGTCATAAAACTTCTTACAAAGAACGAATCTCGAAACACCTTAATCAGGGACACCAACGCCAAGGGTATCACATAAGCTCCCCTCAACTTCGTTGAGGTGAGTTAAACACTCATGGACTTTTTGCTCAAAATTTTGATGTGATGAGTTATATTATATTGCATGTAAGAAAACACAAAAAATACCCAGTTAAAAAAATATTCACCACCTACGTTTTCAATATTCTAATGCAAGCATCTGTAAGCTGGAATGTTGTTTTTCGCTTTCTTTCTATTAGTTTTTCTCGAAGAGACTCGAGTTGATTTTTGAACACAGCGACCTTTCGGGTTCCCGTTTTCATTTCCACTTCATGAAATAGCAATTTGAGTTTTTCTTCTAATATGTTGTGGAATTCATCGTAGATAACACTTTTGTCGGCACTAGCTTTAATGACATGAGACTGTGGACAAAAGCGTTGACGTTTAAGCTGCGCTTCTATTTCGTTATTGACTTCTGAATCGACAACGAAAAACAATCTGGGGGGCTTGACATCTTTCACTGCTTTCCGAATTTCTTCAAATTGTACCTGTTTTATAAATGAATATATTTATCAATTTCTTGGAAAAAACAATAAATATTTATATTATTTGAAAGATTTTTCTATAATAATAATAATAATAATAATAATAAAAATAAAACTTTATTTAAAGAAGGTAACCTGGTTAGTGCATGCACTATTCTTCCCCAGGGCCCTCTATACATCAATTACAAAAAGATACAAGATACAATTCATCATATATAATAGGAAATACAATCACAAATTACGAATACAGTGTCCATGTACACAAATATGACAATACAGAAATATGACGATCATAAACATATGCTCAAATAATTGAGCGACGGCTGATAATGTAATTTTCTACATTACGTTTAAATGCTTGTAAAGATTGAGAGAGTCTAATGTATTGTGGAAGTTTATTCCATAGATGTACACCTGAGTACTGAAAAGAGGTCTTGAATAAGTTTGTATGAAATTTTGGTAATTTAAGATCGTAATTAGTTTCAGATCGCAGGTTATAGGAAGTTGAAGAATGAAATTCAAATAAATTATGAAGATATTCGGGAGTCATTCCGCTGAAAATTTTGTATAATAATATGTATTTGTACAGATCAACTAGCTCATAAATAGTTAACCATCCAAGTTTCTCAAATAGTGGTTTAGATGAAGAATCAGGACTTGCATCAAGAATAATCCTTGCTGCCCTTTTTTGTAGTTTAAATAGTCTGTCCATGTCCTTCTTAGGGGCATTACCCCAAACAGTCAAACAATAGTTAATAGATGGTAAAATATAAGCATTGTAATATAGTTTCCTGGTATGAAGAGGGAGAAATTTTTTAATCCTACGAAGAGTAAATAACTTATAATTTAAAGTTTTACAGACCGAATCAATATGATTCGCATACTGTAACTTATCATCAATATGTACACCAAGAATTTTTTCAGTTTCAACCATTTCAATTGTTTTGTCTGAGGCATAAAGTTGTAAATTTGGATTTTCTAGTTTTGATTTTCTTTGTTGTGTTCCCATTAACATACATTTCGTTTTATCTACATTTAATACCATTTGATTTTGAGCACACCATTTCTCAATTTCACAAAGATCTGAATTTAGTGTATTTTCTAAACATCTTGCATTATGATTATTAGAGTACAAAGTAACATCATCAGCAAACATATCAATATTTGAATTGTTTACATGTAAAGGAAGGTCGTTTATGTACAATAAAAATAAAAGTGGACCTAAAATTGACCCTTGTGGTACTCCTGCTGTGACGGGTAGAGTATTGGAGACACATGTTCCAAATTTAACACACTGGGTCCTATTGTAAAGATACGATTTAAACCATTTTATAGCTGTTTGGTCAAATTTGTAATGGGTTAATTTCTCTAGAAGAATGTCATGATTCACCAAGTCAAATGCTTTACTAAAATCTATAAATGTAATTCCAATTAGTTCACCACGATCCATTGCATTAAGCCAACTTTCTGTTAGTTTTGTAAGGGAAGTTTGACAAGAATGGAGTGCCCTAAATCCCGACTGGGATTGTGTTAGCAGATCGAATTCATTAGTGAAATTTTGTATTAGCTTCGCTACATGTTTTTCTATCAATTTAGATACAGTTGGTAGAATAGAAATAGGACGATAATTATTCGGGTCAGCTTTGTCACCTTTCTTAAAAATAGGTGTTACTTTGGCTTGTTTTAAATTTGTCGGGAAAATACCACTTACTATGCTAGCATTAACAAGATGAGTTATAGGTTTACATATATATTTAGATGCGACTTTCAAAAGACGCGGCCCAATAAAGTCAATGCCAGCTGATTTATTGACATTTAGAGAATTTAACATGTTAAAAACTTCACTTTCCTCAATTTGATGAATAGTAAAGAAGGTTTCCTCATCAAGCTTAGACCTAACAAAATTACATAATATATTAGGATCATAATCATGTTTTGGCATTTCCAAAAGAAGCTTGTTAGAGACATCTGTGAAGTGGGTATTAAAAGTATTTGCAATATCCTGTAGATTATCAACAATTTCCCCATCAGAAAATACATGAGATGGAGTTATGTTCTTTGAATTACATGTTAATTGATTAAGATAGTTCCACATTTCTTTGGGATTTGAACTCTGTTCAATTGCTGTTTTATAGTAAGAAGATTTTGATTTGTCTATAAGAAGTCTAACTTTGTTTCGATAGAGTCGATAGTTCTCCATATCTCCTTCTTTGTGGTAAGAGTCACGTAAGTGTCTAGCATTGTTTATTTCTTGTGTCAACCATTTAGGACGAATTTCACTCTTTACTCGTTTGTTTTTAATCTGAGCATGCTGATCAAGTACGCTATTGAATAATTCATAGAATTCAGTTAGTATTTCATTAGGGTCATGCAACTGGAGGAGAATGCTAAAGTCTACATCTTTTAAGTCTTGGAGGAATTTATTTTCATCAAACTTTTTGAAGTCTCTATACTGAATTTCTATGTGTTTTCCTTTTTGTTGCATGCATTTTGTTTTTCAAGTGGCACATATTGGATAGTGATCAGAGATGGCTATAAAAGGTTCATTTACTTCACACATGTTATCTGGTTTATTGGTGTAGAAGTGATCTATTAGGGTACTTTAGGTATTAGTTACTCTGGTTGGTGCTGTAATTAATCGATAGGTAATAAGGAATAAGCAATGAAATCTGTTTAAAAATTTTTGTATTTATTATTTGCTTCAAAATATACATGTTATATATCTCCAAATTAAGGGGGCTCCCTATTTGCTTCTTTTTCTTTTAGGAAGTTGGCACAGACTCTCTGAAAAAGTTTGTTAACTCTTCAATATTGTATAAGCAGTAACTGAAATATGTATTCAAACTCAAAAGTCCATTAAACAGTCAGCATTAGACTTGATGATACATTTATCTATATTTGCCTACAAGATCACTGTGTCGAGCATAGAACTTACAAAATGAATACGTTCATTTAGACTGCAGATATTCTTGCTTCATCAACTTGTTTCTCAATACCTTACCATTCCCATTAGAAATTGTTTATGACATTCACTTCCGTATGACATCAACTAAGAGATTTAAACTCCATAAACATGTCTAGGTGACAAAGGTACAAATTATGTATTCAATAGTTATAATTATATAAAATACTTAAGGAGTATAAAAAAGGGAAGATGACAATTGAAAATTCAAAGTTAAAGGCATCACTTTTATCATAGAGTTTGATTGTAAGATTACCATTAACGTCTTTTTCAAATTATCCAAAAATGTCTTCCTTTTCAATGCATATAAAAATGCATTATTTCCGGTACGTTTAAGTAATAAATATTTCCTTTCGTACTTAAAACAAAAAGATACACATCAAATTTCTAAGGGAGGTAGAGCTTTTCATTAGCATTTTACTCAATTTTATTCAATTTCTACATTCAAAAGATTAGATTATTAAAAATATTTATTAGCAAAACCTACAAGTTCCCTTTCTCCCCTTACAATCAATGTGCTTAACTGCAAAATAATTGATATAAATATAAACCAAGTTGCGCATAAATGTTCTGTTCTTTTCAAGTTAAACGACTGATCAGCTATAATAGTTCTCTTTGGCAAGCCAGTCACTCGTGACACATTATATAATCTCTTTTAATAGGAAATCTATACATCCACACTGTTCTACTCTGATGGGAAATGTTGATAAGGCAGAAAACTAAATATCATATGACATGAAAATCAATAAACATAGTAAAATATCAATTTGAATGCTTGCTTATCGCATCGCGATCAAGCAGTTTTTGAAACTATTGAGCAGATCCCTTATCATGAAATCAAACTCCAGTAGGAGTCCATACTTCATAGCGCAAACACGATCAAAGATATACTAAACCATGAAAACAAACTTCACAATTTTTTATAACTTTATGTCCGTTTCGACATTTTAAGATTTTGGATTGCATTCGGGTACATAGTTGTATAAGTACAATAATGAAGAAAAAATAAACATGCCAGGGTACGAGAAGAATGACTTTAATCAGTATTAGCTAAATTTATATGTGAATTTGAATCCTTTTCTCCTTTTCCTGTAATTGGGTTACATTAAGTCAACTAGGTGATCCATTGCTTATCGCGTTTGATGTGCACTAAAACTATTTTCTGTTTCTTCATGTTTAACTGTAGATGTCTACACTGTATAACTTCTTATCAATAAATGATTTTATGCAATTGATTAAAATTCATTATTTGGGGTAAAATGCCCTTTTTCGGTGAAATTTATTAATTTATATTTTCTGAAAGTTACAAATAATGATAGATGAAAGACAATTGAGGAGGTACATTGACCTTCTAACTAGTTTTGATGATCTGTACAAACATGGAAACAAAGCAAACAGCTTTCGCATACAAATACAAATGGGTGTTGCTAAAACTCTGAACGGAAAAAGGAATGGAAAGCGGAACGGAACGGAAAATTTATATCAGACTAATAACCTGTAGATTCGATATAAATCAAATGTAAAGCAATTTTTTGATTCGAAAATCATATTTAATCTTTAAAAAGTCGTAAAGTGATATATTCATGAATCATGCACACCCTCAGTAGTAGCACATGAGCATGCATATGTGATGGTCTACAGAATAAATACTTACATGACAAAAACCCTGAGTATCCATCTGTATATTCAATACAATTTTTAAAGAACTCATTCATAAAAACGATATTGTCTTGAAATATAAAGCAGAAAACTACATGGTACATGTAAGAATCTTGAAAGGAGACCACAGGGCCCACAGCAACTCCAAAATTGTTTTATTAATCTTATAAATATTTTTATCACTAAAGTTTGTTTTAATGGTTAAGTATATCCTTAATCGTGTTTGCTCTATGAAACATATGGACTCCTACTGGAGTTTGATTTCATGATAAGGAATCTGCTCGATAGTTTCTTACGCTGCTTGATCACGATAAGCTTATCATTTAAATTGATATTTTACTATGTCTATTGATTTTCATGTCATATGATATTTGGTTCTCGGCCTTATCAACATTAAATCAGAGTAGAAAAGTGCGAATGTATAAATTTCCTATTAAAAGATATTATATAATCTGTCACGAGTTATTAGCTTGGCTAAATTAACTAAAGAACATTTTTTGCGCAGTTTGATTTAATTTTGTACCGATTATTTTGCAGCTAAGCACATTTGATTCTTAGAGAAGAAAGAGAACTTGTAGGTTTTTCTAATAAATAATCTGACTTGGTGAATGTAGCAAATGAATAATATATCCAAGAAATGTTCTAACACCCCCTCTTAGGAATTTTATGTTTATCTTATTTATTTTAAGTTTACAAGGAGATCAAAATGATGTTAATGATGTTAACGTAAAGGAAACTTTGCATTTTTACAACATGTTTCCAATGACATGGTTCTAACACAGTTCTTTTAAATCACTCGAGGACAGATCATACGAACATTTTTTTTCTTTGAAGGAGACTTAATATCATGTCACAGGTTTCAGTATAAGAGGATTTTTCTCCTAAAAAATAGAAAATGAAATAGACTTGGAAAATATCAATAATATTTCAATGAATTACAAATGTGGACAAACACACTCGGTGGAGGTTTAAGTTGAAAACAAACTTGTAATGAATGTAATCTTGGCGCTAAAAGTGTAATATAAAGTTAAGAAAAATAAATCAAGCTAGGTGAATTTTATTCAGAAATGCAAATTGTTAAAAATCAGCCTATGTGATAATGCTGTTTTTTTTCCATTCTGTTTTTCCTCCTGAAATTCACCTCGCTTGATATATCTTTTAAACGTTTATATTACACTTTTTTTATTTTCCGATTCTTATGAGAAAAAAGTCTAGGAAGTATCCACTTTTCTAAACCTGTGTCATGATTTTATGTCTCCTCAAAAGAAAAAAAATGTTTGGATCATCTGTTCATAAATACTATGAAAATAGAATAAAAAGTTTTGGGGTATCTAAACTTAAAAGACATTATAGTAATCGAACAATCAATTTTCCTATCGGCAAATTTTCCTTACTTATGCAGCAATAAACCTTCATCACCTGCATACGGAGTTTATATATCTTGATTCGATACGCAAGAACATGGTCAACGTATGAACAATTTCTAAAAGGAGGTAAATTTTTGACAAACAAGTTGAAACAAGAATATCAACAGCCTCATTTAAAGTCATCATTTCTATGTTTTTGGTCGATACAATGCCATTGTCAGCAAATACAATTTATCATTGAGTCAAATGCTAAATGACGTTTTTCATACTAATTTACATTAATTTTACACTGAATTTACGACGGACTTTCGTTATTTCCTGATCATGACAAGGAGCACACCGTGGGTGTCACAAGTCGGCAGGGGATTCTTACTTCCAAATGGCGCCTGATCCTACCTCTGATGTTTTGAAGGTCAGTGTTTGCTCTGCTCCTTTTTTGTATTGAATTATGGACTTCAACATTGAATACTGTTCGTTATCGCCATATCCTTCATTTTATACTCTTGCTGGACATTTTCGGTTGGGTGAACTTCTACAGCTGATAGCGACTATGGATAAAGAAGTGTGGAAACCATGTTGTGCCAAAATGAAATAACTAATTCAAACAAATGAAACACATACAATCCAACCAATCAAAATGGTTTTTAGATGCATTCGATTCTGCATTTCGAAACCAAAAAAAGTTAAAAACAAAAAAGGATTCCATACAATATCATATTACATCTGCGCAAAAAACAAACAAAAAAAAAAACAAATGCCAAAACCGTAATACTATTAAACGATAAAATATATTCTTTATATATGAACCTCAGTATTTTTGACCCCTTGAAACTAACATGAATAAACTTGCAAGTATGTTATCAACATTGGCTAGGGCAAGTTCGAAAGAGAAATTTGGAGATTGGCTCTAAATCATCTTTAGATATAAATCTTGGCTTCAAATTCTGAATCGAAAGTTAAAAGTCGAGTACATTCTCGAAACGTAGGTTATAAAACTTACGATTACGTTTGAGGCTCAAAGCCGGCGTAAGCTTTACTACGTCAAATAAAGTACGGGGAACGTATTCCACAAAATTTTCGAGATGTTAGGAATAAATTGTTAAGAATGACAAATGAAATTCATGGTATTATGAACCTGAAGGGGGCGGTGGAGCCCACCTCCTTTATAATCATGCAATATATAAAAAAAATTATAAAAATAAAGCTACTCTATGTATCTATCCCGCACATAAGCACACCTGATGACTTTTTTGGCTCGTGAAGGAACAGACACGTAGCATCAGGGGGACCTGCTCCCCTAATGTTTTTAAAAAACTTTTTACTGTTAAAAATGTGCATTAAACATTGCCCGGCCCCCACCCTTCCGAATTTTTGTTGCAGTATAGTTAAAAAGGGTAATGTTGTAGTTAATGAATATAATTAAGTGATGAAAGATATTGGAACCTATTTTATATGTCAGGTTTCTTAGAACTTGATAATTCTTCTGACTGTTCTAACATCCCACCCCCACCCCTTTAAAAATCAATGCTCCCTATCCGAGTTAATTTTATATATTGGTGTTCATCAAAAATGCTTTCTTGTGTCTTCAAACTGGAATGATTCTTAAATGCCTGGAATTCTCGGACCAATTTTATTTTATTAACTCAACCTTATTTTATCTTTTTTAAGAAAGCAAGATTGTATGGTATGTATTTCATCTACATATGCGATGTAGTTCATGTTAAAAAAAACCCTTAGCGATGTTAGACAACATTCCATTCAAGGTGTAAAAAAGCAGTTTAAAATACTTTATATACTTTGCTTAAAGTATTCCTGTGCATAATGCACTCCATACTGAAGATCTGTAGTCGCTATTTTTTAAATGTTCACTCAACCGAAAATGTCCGTTAGGGACAAGTTTGTTCTCCATTAAGTTGGTCACTTATTTTAATCCTTATATGACCTATAATTAATAAATAATTGTACCTTTTCTTTCTTCCTTAAATAGCAAACAACAATACAATCTTCGTCTGGTGGAACTTTTTCTCTGTCTTAAAAGTAAATAAAAGTAAATAATTATTAAAATAGATGTATCAACAGAGTAAAACTGGTCGTAATTGTGCTTTCATATTAAACATATTTTCTTTGCAACTTATAATTTTTTTAGGAAGTTCTTTTCCAAATTTGACCTACGAATTGTGTGTTATTTGTTTGTTGGCATGGTTAGTAACAAATAAGAGGTTAAACCAGACGTCGTCTCTGTCGAGACTGTAGCTCTACTGGCTAATACTAATCTTATAACAAAGGAAGAGATAAGCAGTTGGGACTTGAAACTTTACAACAACAATAAATAGAACTATAAACTCTTGTTGCTACAGCAACAAAAACGGTCTTCCATTCTCCTCAATTTATCTGTATGAATGAGCTTTTATCTATGTTAATAAGGCATATAATATTTGAAATGAATACAGAAAAACAAATGGCCGGTAGTGTAACTTGCCAAGATTCTCGACGTTACTTTAGACAATTATAGTCTTAATAATTATAGTCTTAATAAAATTTACAAAAATCAATTTCATTTCTTTTATCACTTCCTGTGACGACCGGAAGAGACGGCTGACGCATTTTACCCTATGTCTGTTGCAAAGTCTTCATGGTTTATTATTCATATAAGTTTAGTGTCTTGATCTGGTACAGTTTAAGAGATCTCGTAATGTTAACTTCTCATTTTGAGGACAAGAAATCACGTGACCGGAAGTACTTTTTAAAAAAGATATTTGAGGTAACTCTAGACATTTCATTCTAAATAAAATGTCCTAAAATGTCCTAAGATCATTTCAAATACTCTTTTTCGAAAAGGGATTTTTGGGATAGTATGATATTAAATTTATGCAGTTTTCTCTCATAACCGGAAGTTGTCATTTCTGTTTCCAGTGACATATTTCAAAACTACAAATAAGATGTTATAATGTATTACTTAGAAAGATTCCATAAAGAAAAACTGAAATTTTTGATTTATTTGATCACTTCCTGTGACAACCGGAAGTACCGGCGGACAATGTCAACCCAAATGGATTTGCCTACTCATCAAGATCTACCACTCCGAAAAGTTTGGTATCTTAATCTCCTACCATTTACGAGATCTAACTATGGTAATATCTCATTTTGAGGAAAAGAAATCACGCGACCGGAAACGAACTTTAAAAGATATTTGAGTTTACTCTAGACATTTGCTGTTTGAATAACATATCCAAAAATCACTGCAAATACTTTATCTTTTAAAAGAATTAATGGGAGAGAAAAATACTCAAATTATGTAGTTTTTCTCTTGTAACCGGAAGTTGTCGTTTTTGTTTCCGTTGGGACTTATATATTTTGAAACTACAAATAGGATTCTATAAATTTATGAAAAAAAAGATTCATAAAAGAAAAGTTGAAATATTTGATTTCTTTGATCACTTCCTGTGACGAGGAATTCCATGCCTATATTATATCGCACATTATTTCTCCAAATGGGATCATTGTCTGTTTTTCATATGAAATGCATGTTGTACGTCTTTTTGAAACTTAACATACTAGAGTATAAAAAATCAGTTTATTTATAAAACCTACCTTCAAAATTTGTTGTCGTAGCATCAAAACCAAACAGATCCATGCATGATTTTTTAATGTTTAAAGGGTGTCCATGTAAAAGAAATAGTCCATCTGCTAGTTCACTGTCTTTTTTTAAAATCCATATTTCTTTCATTTTTCTCCAGATGTATTGGTATTCATCTGCGACATATTTGAAAAGATTGAGTTCTGCAGGGCCATATTCAAATGTGATGAAGGACACTTTTGGACTGTATAATTTGGATGACTCGCATGATGAACTAAAGGAAAAACGTATGTCAATTATAGCAAATTCAAACTAGAACTGTCCAAACGGGGCAAAATACCCCCGCTGGGTTTTTCAGAAGAAAGTTTTTCCATAAAAAAAGATATGTATCAAACACGAATTATGAAAGTTTTCTTCCAGTGACCTTGAACTTCCCCAAATGACCTTGGTTCATGGTCGTGACACACCCTTGGGTCATAGGCAATCTTTGTGTGAATTGAGAACCTACCAAGTTTATCCATAAGAAAGATATGGACCGGACATGAATTATGAAATTTTTCTACCAGAGACCTTGAATTTCTCCAAATGACCTTGGGTCAAGGTCATGACACACCCTTGGTTCATGGGCAATCTTTGTGTGAAATGAGAAACTACCAAGTTTATCAATAAGAAAGATATGGACCAGACACAAATTATGAAATTTTTCTTCAGTGACCTTGAACTTCCCGAAATGACCTTGGGTCAAGGTCATGACACACCCTTGGGTCATGTGCAATCTTTGTGTGAAATGAGAACCTACCAAATTTATCCATAAGAAAGTTTTGGACCGGATACGAATTATGACATTTTTCTTTAAGTGACCTTGAACTTCCCCAAATGACCTTGGGTCGAGGACATGTCACACCCTTAGGTCATGAGCAATCTTAGTGTGGACTAGTAGATTCTGTCTCTCTGTAAGAAAGATATGAACCGGACACGATTGCAAAGACAGACGGACATGCAGACAGACAGACGGACAAGGTGATTCCTATATACCTCCCTTCACACAAACTTCGTTTGCGGGGGGTATAACAAATACTTATTTTATACCTTTTGGCAACTTTACTTGTAATTGAATATATCAACTTTTATGACAGAATTTCAAAGGAACAATTTAGAACTCTGTCTACCCTTTTGTAAGCTATAAATTGTCAAGACACTTCTCTCACAATACCATACCAATGTTTCTGGGTATCCAAGTCCTATCGGTTTCATGAGAAATTCAGATTTTCGAAAAAAAAAAAACACGTCATATGGACTCATACGATGCAGTAAGTTTTTACACAGTAACCACTATGTTCATGAGACATATATAAATGTTCTTCTCAACTCTACTGTCACGGAAACATAATATTCTTGGCCGAGAAATAAGCGAATTGGAATAAATCTTGTGAAGTCTATTTTTAAAGATCTAGAACAATCATGAAAGTAATATAAAGAAAAATATCAAGGTCTGGTTTAGACGAATACAACAATTAAAATGAAATGTCAGCTAACAATAATATTAAATGTTATACCAGATACGTATACAAATATGGCAAAATTTCAGTCATAAGAAACTTAATATATAATTAATTAAAGATAATACTAATAATTTTAGACTGCTTTGTAGAGGAATATGAAAGTGAAAGGAGACTTTCTTTTTTGAAAGTTTTTTATATGCATGTAATGAAAATATCTGAATTAAAATAAATACTTACATATTAAAGGAAATTGAATACATGTATTATATTTGGTGTAATTCAAAGAAACATACATATAGCTAACATAAAATTCTCTCTTCCTTTACAGAAGAATTCTAATTTTTTTCCCTCTAAGCAGAATTATTTCCCTAACGGTGATATATACAACAACACATTGAGCTCAATTTCGTAGGTTAAAAAATAAAACTTGCATTGGTCAGGAAAGTTTTGTATTATATCGCGAAAGCTACGAGTTTATTCGCGAAAGTGCCTCGCGTTATTACGCTAAAGTTACGCTTTTCTTCGCGAAAGTTTCACATTATTACGCGAGAAAATTATTTTATTAACCTTTGAAAATGAACTCAATGGTTTTTCGTAGAATTAAGCATTATTCATAAAAAAAATTAAGTATTATTTCAGGAACAAGCTGTGAGTACCAAAACATATTACCTTGACTCAACTTTTGTGCATTTGTACGGAACTTCTTTACACACATCTGAAAAGGAAAAATTAATTATGTGAAAAACAAGAGGCCCAAGGGCCTTGAATCGCTCTTCTGATAAATTGTACAATCTATCACTTCTATTAGAAGCCTCCAACTCTATTAGTATCATAAGACCCAAAATGCATCAACTTACAAAGTTTGATGATATTTAGCCAGATAAGACTGAAGATATCATAATATAATTATCAAATACCATAAGTAGGTCAAAGTGACCTACCTTTTGATTGGAATTTTCTGAGGACTCAAGATACAATAATTGACAAAGACTGATGATTCTAATTAAGTAAGTACCTCAGATATTCAAAAGTAGGTCACCATGACCTACTTTTTGGTCAACATTCTCTGAAAACCCAAGATGCATCATCTGACAAAGTTTGACAATTCTAAGCCAATTACTTCCAGAAATAATTAAATATAGCCATCAAATGTCAAAAGTAGGTCAAGGTGACCTACTTTTTGGACGACGTTATCCTAACATCCAAGATGCCTAAACTGAGAAAATTTGCTGATTCTAAGCCAATAAGTACCTGAGATATTCAAAAGTAGGTCACCGTGACCTACTTCTTGTTGGACATTCAATGAAACCGTAAGATCCTCAACTGACAAAGTTTGATGATTCCGAGCCAATAAGTACCAGATATAATCAAATATAGCAAAAAAATGTCAAAAGTAGGTCACAGTGACCTACTTTTTGGTCGACGTTCTCCGAAAACCCAAGGTGCCTAAACTGACAAAGTTTGATGATTCTAAGCTAATATGTACCTGAGATATTCAAAAGTAGGTCACAGTGACCTACTTTTTTGGTCGACGTTCTCCGAAAACCCAAAGTGCCTAAACTGACAAAGTTTGATGATTCTAAGCTAATACGTACCTGAGATATTCAAAAGTAGGTCACTGTGACCTACTTCTTGGTCGACATTCTCCGTAAACCCAAGATGCATCATCTGACAAAGTTTGATGATTTTAGGTCAATAAGTACCAGAGATACTTAATTATAGCCACAAAATGTCAAAAGTAGGTCACTATGACCTACTTTTTGGTCGTCACTCTCCGAAAACCCAAGATACATCAACTCACAAAGTTTGATGATTCAAGCCAATAAGTACCGGAGATACTTAAATAAAGCCATAAAATGTCAAAAGTAGGCCACCATGACCTACTTTTTGGTCGTCACTCTCCGAAAACTAAATATGCATCCACTCACAAAGTTTGATGATTCTAAGCCAATAAATGCCTAAGATACTGAAATATAGCCATAAAATGTCGAAAGTAGGTCATCTTGACCTACATTTTGGTTGACATTTTTCAAAGACCCAAGATGCATCTACTGACCAAGTTTGATGATCGTAGGTCTGAAGGTAATCAAAATATGCATTTTAAACAATTTGAAAACAAATATCGGCAAAATTTAAAAAGTAGGTCACAGTGACCTATTTTGTTATAAATATGTTTTAAGGTCGCTAGATGCATCAAAGCACAAGATTTGATGATTCTAAACCTCCCAGTGTCTGAAATAATGGGATTTAATGTTTTTAAAAGGATAAGTCATAAAGTTCTAAAAGTAGGTCACAGTGACCTACTTTTAAGTTGACATTGTTCAAGGACCCAAGATGCATCAACTGACAAAGATTGATGATCATAGGCCTAAAAGTGTCCAAAATATGCCTTCAAATCAATTTGAAAACAAATCCCCTCAAAATTTAAAAAGTAGGTCACCGTGACCTACTTTTGAGTTAACATGATGTGAAGTCGTAAGATGCATCAACTTACAAGATTTGATGATTCTAGTCCTTATAGTAAGAAAAATATACACGTTTTTATTAATTGTAAATTAAGGTCAACTTTGAAGTGACCTTGAGACCACGCCCTTTGCCCCAGGGTCATGCCTTGAACAATTTTTAATCTTCAACATATTCTGATCCTTGTATGTAAGTTTGGTGAAAATCTGCCTGGTGGTTCTGGAGAAGAAGATTTTTTAGCAACCAGTACTTTTGGTTTTGTTTTCCTGATTATCTCCCCTTGTTTTAGGGTCCCAACCCTTATTTTAGTATAAATGGTAGCCCTTGGGCCAAAGATACCCTGTGACAAATTTGGTACTGATTGGCCAAGGGGTTCTTGAGTTATGGCCCATATTCTAAAAAGTTAACGCACACCGCACAAATGGCCATAGCATTAGCTCTTTGAGCCTTTGGCTCAGAAGAGCTAAAAATATTTATATGCCGACTAGAACATTTGCACGGACGACTTATAATTTTTTCCTCAGATAATTACCAATTTTAGCACGCTTTCTTGTTAAAACTCCATCCATGATGAAAAGCTGATGAATGATCTAGGGTTTATTCTCCAGACACCTTTTACTGGTAAAGAAAAAAAATCATCATATTATTTATGCAATATATTATTTCATTTCTAAAAATTAATTGCTTCTGAATGAAAATGTTTTTTTTTTAATTCTTTGATTACTGTATCAATGGAAATTCGCTTGCACTAAGCAGCCGGAATTATTGAATACTTTTACTTTGATAGATATTTCCCTTAATTTTGTCCGTTTCCTGACTAATAGTCTACTTTCTTTCATTTTGAATTACCACCTCGCTAAACAAATCAAAAGTCTGCATAACAACAATACAGTTAGAGTAAGAAGGCAATAAATCTGTTAAATGTTTGTCTTTGAGATAACTGGTATGAACAATAGACTGTGAAGAAATTTTTTTTATGCTACCACAGCTGGGAAATGCCGTTAATCTTTTAATTCTTTTGAAACAAATGATAGTCATTTTGAATTTCAGCAACGTGAACGTTAATGTGCTATTTTTCGTACGCGCTTTTTTATGCGTAAATTTATAGTAAAGTGAAAGTAATTAAAGTTAAAGTTTAATTTTATTAATTTAAAATCATACTGGATGATAAGAAATTAATATTATATTTTTTTTCCTTTGACCGGGCATTGATGAGGTTTTCCGTCCTATTTTCAAAGGAAAGATATTATATTCGTTTCCTAAATCAAATAATATAAGCCTTGGTTTTTTAAATTGTCATGATTATTTTTTACGATTTCTGATCTGATTGATTTTTTAAAAGAACGTTCGATATATCTAAGCACAGCTGCGGTGTTAAAAGGTGATTCTCGGTAGCTAGGCTTAGGACTCCCATATTTAAATCAACCTATGAAGATGATCGAGAAATTGATTATGAGATCACGTTACAACTATAAAAAAAATCGGCTCATAAATATTACCAGTTATGGTTTAATTTGATACATACTAAAATCAAGTGTTTTAATTCCCATGAATTATAAAAACAAAAATTAAAATTGGTGTGTACCTAGTTCAAGTTTGGTTTGTAAAGAAGATGGGTGAACAAGGCGGGCAGAATGCCTATAGCGTCGGATATTAAGAAATCATATTCAGTATGAGATTTGAGTATTTAAATTAACTTCTCATTATTTAAATTTATGAAATTATGAAAAAAAAATTCTGAGAGAAAAAAATCCCGTTAAAAAAATTTATTTTATAAAAATATAAGATGATATTCGTGGGATTCGAACCCCTAGCAATAAAAATCTGACGTGTTGTACTGCTTCGTCCGCCTTATCCACCCATCTTCTTTGCAAAAAAGTACTTTTTTGTTAGCTAAGGGTTTCTGATATGCTCCTCTCCTTATAAATCATTTGGCTACCGCAGCATAAACAAGAGGCCCAGGGGCCACAACGCTCACCTGAGCACATTGGCTAGGAAAAAGCACATATCAGATCAGAACTGAAAGTTTACGGGGGGGGGCTGAATTTTAACCCCCCAGGGGTTCATGATTTGAACAAACTAGAATCTACACTACCTGAAGATGATTCCATATTAATATTTTATGACACTAATCATAGCTTTGAAGTACTTGAAAAGATGATTTTAAAAGGTTTCCCTATAAATCCCTATGTAAAACTTGGGTGAGCCATTTTGGCCCCACCCTAGCCCCAGGGGTCATGATTTGAACTAACTTGAATCTACACTACCTGAGGATGCTTCCACATGAGTTTCATCTTTCCTGGCCCAGTGGTTCTTGAGAAGAAGATTTTTAAAGATTTTTCCTATATATTCCTATATAAAACTTGGGTCGGCCATTTTTGCCCCACCCTAGCCCCGGGGGTCATGATTTGAACAAACTTGAATTTACACTACCTGAGGATGATTCCACATGAGTTTCATCTTTCCTGGCCCAGTGGTTCTTGAGAAGAAGATTTTTAAAGATTTTTCCTATATTCCTATGTAAAACTTGGGTCGGCTATTTTGGCCCCACCCTAGCCCCGGGGGTCATGATTTGAACAAACTTGAATCTACACTACCTGAGGATGATTCCACGTGAGTTTCATCTTTCCTGGCCCAGTGGTTCTGTAGAAGTAGATTTTTAAAGATTTTTCCTATATATTCCTATGTAAAACTTTGGTCAGCCATTTTGGCCCCACCCTAGCCCTGGGGGTCATGATTTGAACAAATTTGAATCTACACTACCTGAGGATGATTCCACATGAGTTTCATCTTTCCTGGCCCAGTGGTTCTTGAGAAGAAGATTTTTAAAGATTTTTCCTAACTATTTCTATGTAAAACTTTGGTCGGCCATTTTGGCCCCAACCTAGCCCTGGGGGTCATGATTTGAACAAACTTGAATCTACACTACCTGAGGATGATTCCACATGAGTTTCATCTTTCCTGGCCCAGTGGTTCTTGAGAAGAAGATTTTAATAGATTTTTCCTACATATTCCTATGTAAAACTTGGGTCGGCCATTTTGGCCCCACCCTAGCCCCAGGGGTCATGATTTGAACTAACTTGAATCTACACTATCTGAGGATGATTCCACATGAGTTTCATCTTTCCTGGCCCAGTGGTTCTTGAGAAGAAGATTTTTAAAGATTTTTCCTATATATTCCTATATAAAACTTGGGTTGGCCATTTTGGCCCCACCCTAGCCCTGGGGGGTCATGATTTGAACAAATTTGAATCTACACTACCTGAGGATGATTCCACATGAGTTTCATCTTCCCTGGCCCAGTGGTTCTTGAGAAGAAGATTTTTAAAGATTTTTCCTATATATTTCTATGTAAAACTTTGGTCGGCCATTTTGGCCCCACCCTAGCCCAGGGGGTCATGATTTGAACAAACTTGAATCTACACTACCTGAGGATGATTCCACATGAGTTTCATCTTTCCTGGCCCAGTGGTTCTTGAGAAGAAGATTTTTAAAGATTTTTCCTATATTCCTATGTAAAACTTGGGTCGGCCATTTTGGCCCCACCCTAGCCCCGGGGGTCATGATTTGAACAAACTTGAATCTACACTACCTGAGGATGATTCCACGTGAGTTACATCTTTCCTGGCCCAGTGGTTCTTGAGAAGAAGCTTCTTAAAGATTTTTCCTATATATTCCTATGTAAAACTTTGGTCGGCCATTTTGGCCCCACCCTAGCCCCGGGGGTCATGATTTGAACAAATTTGAATCTACACTACCTGAGGATGATTCCACATGAGTTTCATCTTTCCTGGCCCAGTGGTTCTTGAGAAGAAGATTTTTAAAGATTTTTCCTAACTATTTCTATGTAAAACTTTGGTCGGCCATTTTGGCCCCAACCTAGCCCTGGGGGTCATGATTTGAACAAACTTGAATCTACACTACCTGAGGATGATTCCACATGAGTTTCATCTTTCCTGGCCCAGTGGTTCTTGAGAAGAAGATTTTAATAGATTTTTCCTACATATTCCTATGTAAAACTTGGGTCGGCCATTTTGGCCCCACCCTAGCCCCAGGGGTCATGATTTGAACTAACTTGAATCTACACTATCTGATGATGATTTAACGTGAGTTTCATCTTTCCTGGCCCAGTGGTTCTTGAGAAGAAGATTTTTAAAGATTTTTCCTAACTATTTCCATGTAAAACTTGGGTCGGCCATTTTGGCCCCAACCTAGCCCTGGGGGTCATGATTTGAACAATTTAGAATCTACACTACCCTAGGTTGCTTCCACATAAGTTTCAGCTTTTCTGGCCCAGTGGTTCTTGAGACGAAGATTTTAATATATTTTTCCTACATATTCCTATGTAAAACTTGGGTCGGCCATTTTGGCCCCACCCTAGCCCTGGGGGTCATGATTTGTACAAATTTGAATCTACACTACCTGAGGATGATTCCACATGAGTTTCATCTTCCCTGGCCCAGTGGTTCTTGAGAAGAAGATTTTTAAAGATTTTTTCTTTATATTCCTATGTAAAACTTGGGTCGGCCATTTTGGCCCCACCCTAGCCCAGGGGGTCATGATTTGAACAAACTTGAATTTACACTACCTGAGGATGATTCCACACGAGTTTCATCTTCCCTGGCCCAGTGGTTCTTGAGAAGAAGATTTTTAAAGATTTTTCCTTTATATTCATATGTAAAACTTGGGTTGGCCATTTTGGCCCCACCCTAGCCCCGGGGGTCATGATTTGAACAAACTTGAATCTACACTACCTGAGGATGATTCCACATGAGTTTCATCTTTCCTGGCCCAGTGGTTCTTGAGAAGAAGATTTTTTAAAAATGCCATTAATTTTTCTCTAATTCGTAATTATCTCCCCTTGGAAAAGGGCGTGGCCCTTCATTTGAACAAATTTGAATCCCCTTTACCCAAGGATGCTTTGTGGCAAGTTTGGTTGAAAATGGCCCAGCGGTTCTTGAGAAGAAGTCGAAAATGTGAAAAGTTTACGGACAGACAGACAGACGGACAGACGGACGCCGGACAAAATGTGATCAGAAAAGCTCACTTGAGCCTTCGGCTCAGGTGAGCTAAAAAGGAAAGGTATTTTTCAAGTTGTGGTTGGAGTAGGTTAACATCGTTTGACCAATCAGAATTTTTCTATATTAGGCTTTCTGCGTTCGGGAAATAGTTTGATTCTTAATTAATATCGAGGATAGAAAATGTAACAACAATCCATAAGTATGCCATTTTAATAGCTAAAGTGTCGTCAAATATCTTAAGCTATTTGCAAAATTTGTGAATATGATTTATTTTGAAGAAATAATTGTTCTGCAAGTCTATTTAAAATTAACACAATTCAATACCTTCTACTTAATTACTCTTTAAAAGCTCTAATTTGTTACATACTTTTTTCAAAAACGCAATCAGTCCCTACCTAGTAGAAAGAGCTGAGTTCACGTTTGTGAACCCTTTTTTTTCCCTTTTTATAGCACTAAACCAAAGGTTTATGAGGAGAGTAGCGTATCAGAAACCCTTGGCTCGACACGATGTTTGAATGTAGATTTAACCTTGCTGTAGCGACTAAAATCATTTCACGAACTAAAGTTATATATGCCAGTTTCTCTGTACATGATCCGTAGTCATTGCTATTATTGAAGCATGTTAAATTGAAAAACAAAATAATAAATGTGATCTGTTCGAAATTAAAACATATTCTATTACATATTTCATAATTAAAACGTAAAAGGCGTTATAAATTGAAGAAAACAAAGTATTGAATAAATATAGAAAGTGAAACAAACTAAAATGGTTAAGCTCAACGATATCCGCTTTCACTATAAACTATTATTTTAAACACGCCAATTATAATTTACGGTCTTAATTAAAATTATACCAATGGTTCAGTCCTTTCTAACATATTTCATTTAATCAAATGAAATACATGTATGCAACATGAATAGAAAGGACACTTCTTCATACTCAACAGAAATGCAAATATAAGTGTACAATTCATGTAAATCATTCATAACAAACAGCATTCAAGTTTTTTGTAAATATACATTTTCTGACATTTACTTCTTGGGGGCTTTCAGATAAATAACTCGTAAATATTTCAGATGTGGCATCAAGAGCCATCGAGAAAGAGCATGAACGGTTACATCGCTTGTTTAAGAACATTAAATAAAATTAAGAGAGAGACACGAAATATTGTTTGCTTGTTTTGAATATTTAATTGACAACGTGTAAAAAGGATTGGACACAAGTTCCATAGAATTAGATATTCCTCTATATGAAATATACCTTATCGATTGCGTATGAGTCATGTCTTTATTTTACTGCAGGCGATAAATAGAAACATACGTCAACTAATCATCTATGATTTTTTAAAGGCAACAGAGAAGAAAATGCACAACAAGGTTCTCCATGATTTGTTTACTGAGTTGGATCCCACACAGTAGAATTTTCTCCATCGCAGTCATTATTCTTTTATGCGTATGACACAGTAAAAACATTGCCGACACAATAAGATCTGTGTTAATCAGAAAATCCAAACATATAAATTCTCTTTTACTGAAAGGATGACTGCACTTAAGGAAACTTAGAAATTGCGAGATAATTAATTTTAAAAATGGGCATATTTCTTTTAATGGTAGAAATGGCCTACGTCTTAAATGCAACTTTGTGTAATTACGTTAATTAAAATTTCGTATTAACTAAGTTCGAAGTCATTTTTATTGGGAGGGGTCATCGCATATTCTGAAATCTCCATAGGATAATGCGTACGCCCATCTTTTTACAGGCTTAATACATAGTCAGCGCATGTTTGTCTATTGTTCTCCTTTTTATGGTAGTTGTATATTTATATATATTACCTCATATTAAAAGGAGATCAATAGACAAACATGCGCTCATGGTTAAAAAGAGAAAAAAAAAACTGTTTCTTCGTGTGTTCACTTTCTCTATAGTACACAGGCCATTTTGACCACGTTGTTACCTGTTGAATATTATAATTAACCACGTGATTTCTATACCCAGGTAACTCTGTGAATACTAAAATTCCATTGCTTGATGTGTAAGAAAACACGCACTTTGCTGGGCGACAGTGATTGTCCATATTTGTTTCAATCCATTCCCATCGAGCCATGGGTTTTTTTTTTTCTCTTAGATATCTATAAGATTATTCTTATATTTATCTCAAAAGCGTTTAATTTTAACATATCTATATATTTTTGAGTGTATTATACGTCTCTACATGTTCGTAGTCTACAAGAAAAAAGAGATTTATTTATTATGTTTTGAACCATCGCTTATCATGAATATCCAAAGTAAGATCCAGTAAATAAAAATGAAATCATACCATCCCCATCACGTTGATTTACGGGGAGAAGAAATTAAGAAAAAACTTAAGTAATTGTAACGTTCTTTTTTCTTTTTTTTATAAAAAGAGAAAAAAATAAAGCAAGTATTAATGTTGTTAGTGGGTCTCGATCCCAGACCTTAATATTATTGATTCTGTGCATTACCGACTGAGCTAGTCGGCACTTATATTCGAACACGCGAATTGTTGACATAAACCATTGCTGTTGATTATCAATGGCTACTTCTACCGGTTGATGTTATTTGTTATTAGTTATATACTTTATTTGAAAACTTAAAAAATAACAGTGACAAACATATGCCGAGAGAGAGAGAGAGAGAGAAAGAATGCACGACATATAAATACAGTAACTATTCTAATTTTAGACCACTCTTCACAATATTAGCTCCGCCTCCTATGCATATTTATAAATCTTATCTCCAATCAAGGGCAGATAAGTCTAATTTCCCGATATTTGCAGAGAGGTGGGGTAAGAAAACAACAAATTATTTTATTGCAACGCAGTTTATAAGCTTTAATACATTGCCTTTCATTTGGAAATAGACCAAACCCTATAACAAATGACTTAAGGCAAAAACAAAAACAAAAATAAATGTGACAACAGAGATTGAAAAAGACCCAAAAACCGGCGTTAAGTGCAGTCATCCTTTTAAAACAATTCTACCGTCTTTCAATTCTAAAAGGTAGAACACTTATTTAGAGTTTCACCTTGCATATTCAATTATCTCATAAACCCTCGCTGGACGCATGACAGAACAAAGATAAATAATTTGTTTTCACACTTCCATGTAACGATTAATTGGTAGTTGCATTGAAAATATTTCAATTAAATAAAGATCTAAAAATGTCTTCTCTTTACAGCAACGTCTCTAGAGTTACGTGTATGTTGGCATTGTAAGTCAAACATAACATCGTACTGTAATCATTTAATGATTAATATAAATAGATTATTTCAAATTTCCAAGGAACTCTAAACAGTATTTTACTATTGTCCTCTACAAAACTTTGAATTTTTCAATTAAAATTGTCATATACAAATTTTAATTGAAAAATTCAAATTTTTGTAGAGGACACTATTCTGGGGTTTCTTTCTTTCTTTTTTTTTTTTTTTTTTGTTAATCGGTTATATTCGATCAAGAAAACTACAAAAATCTCAGCAAATTTACTTTCGAAATAATTTGTACACTAGTTCGACAGTATAAACCAGAATTTACTTTGTTTTTATTTTACAACATGTATGACCATACCACTTGTGTAACGATTTTTTAAAAAAAAAGTGTTTGCATGTATTCTTTTATAATTATAATGAAAAGTAGTTCAGTTGCGAATTTGATCGCGAAAATACCGCAAAATTTCAGTTCTTCTCGTAAACTCTGCAACACAGTAAAATTTCAAAAGATGGAGAACCCTGAAAACGTTTAAAAAATCTGAGGATAAATGCATAGATATACAAATGTAGAACATTGATGATAATTTGTTTAATTTAAAAGAGTTAATTGTAGAATTCGTAGTTTCTGTTTCCCCAGTGATCGGTCATTTTATAGTAAATCAGTTATTTGTTTTACTCTGTTTGCTTTTAAAACATGGAGCAAATATTCATTTTAACAAAAATAAGCCTCGTCATCGAAGTTCATAACAGTGCAGAACTTAACAATACAATACAGTAAATAATGTAAAATATGGAAATAAATATTAAATCTTCTGAACAAGCAGAGATGATAATCAGATAAATTTTATTAATGAAAGTAGTAATCAATTTACATGCTGAATACAAAAATCATCATAAGAATTTTTTGCAAATGAAATCTACTAACTTCAGTACAAATATTACTTCTTTCCAAGATCGTATGAAAAAAAAGTTTGCGAAAACATAAATAGATATTTAGCGATTTTAGAAATGGTTTGTTACCCCCCCCCCCCTTCTAGAAAGTGGTACGAATCAGCTGATTAAAACTTTTTCAGAAGTCTGCAAATTTATGTTATGTTTTTAAAAATCTCAATACATGCTTATTTGTGTCTGAAAAAGGATAATTAAATTAACAAAGTACATGTAAGTTTATAATTATTGTTGTAGTGACAACTGGAACATGAATTTCGGTTTCAATATCAATTGAGTGTGTTATACACTTTCTAAGATCAGAGCTACAGAATTTGAAAGGTGTGTTAAACATGCGGCGCCCCTGGCCCACCGACAGAGACCCAATATATTTTTAAACAGGTGTTAACTCAGAACTGACCATAAGAATGTTTCAAATCACGAGAGAAATTCTGTCCGCGTAAACAGACTTTCAAGGTCACCTAGCGTCATGCGATTTTGATTGACAGGTGATGCACTAGGATCTCGTGCGTACAGCATATACATGTACATGTATAGAGAACGAATTAATTGCATTAAATGGGTTTAATATTAACCTAAGTTGAGGACATTAAATAGAATATAGAATGATTTATTTTGACTTACGTAACTTAAATAAAACGAAGAATAAAAAAAATACAGATAATGTAAGAAGGGGTTCTCTCTCTCTCTCTCTCTCTCTCGTTTTGCTTTTTTACACACTTTACAAGAAATAAAATAAAGAAAATCTCTTTGAAATAATTACTTACATTAACATGAAGTATTAAACACTAGTCTATGAATTAAAAAATAATGCTTGCTGTTACGAGAAATACGCTTGGAAATTATTGCATTTCTGAACAGGTTTGAAATAAATATTGACCAAGCAGTGACTCTGTACACTAATTTACACGAGAATCTGCAATTCCTCGATATCAGGGAACTTCGATTTCTAGAAGAAAACAAATTAGAGAGGTACAAATATTATGTATACGAGAATGTGAAAAAAACCCGGAAAGATGAACACGAAAGTAAATTCTCTCTCTCTCTCTCTCTCTCTCTCTCTCTCTCTTTTCTCTCTCTCTCTCTCTCTCTATAGAACTGAATTAAGGTCAGACGAGACGTTCCTCAAAATCTGTTTTGTATATCTTCGTAACGTATGCAAAATATTTAGAATTTTACTAACATTCTGGGGGTCGTAACATAAAGGCTACTAAAGTCTAAGACCGTGCTTAAGTAGGACTTAAGTACAGTCTAAAACTTAAGACCGTAACTAGAAGCGTACTAAGATTTGACAATCTTAGCAAAACTTAGTCGGCCGGTAGAGGTGACTTAAGTATATCTTAACTTTCTTGTACATATATTTAGACTTATTAAGTGTTGACTTTCGATGTTAAAACGTTCCTCTATTCATATTATGTATTAAAAAAAATAATTATCTCTATTTGACGCTGATTTAAGAATTTTATTTTTTCGTTGGGGGGGGGGGGGGGTCACTGATTCCAAAATCACTTCCAACACGGCATACATGTAAATACAAAATTTTAGGGATACGTCTGAAATTAGTGGGGCGTCGGTTATAGAAATAAATTGAACACAGTAATATACCATGAATCGGTATGTTCACTATGAAATTATGAGTTGAGATAATTTGTTAAAAACAGAAAAGAAAGAGAATGATCGTGGGGATTCAAAATGTATTGAACTTTTTCTTAGAGTTTCAATTTCAAGTGGATAGGCGGTCGATTATCTTTTCTTGTCTGCGATAATAACAGGGTAAGTGAACATTTGTCAAAACAAAAGAGTTACAAAAGGTAAACTGAAAACATCTCAGGTGATAAAACAATTGTGAACATTTACAATGAACCACAAATCGCCACTTTCTGACCGTGCGGTATTTGTTTTCAAATTCCGTATAATTTATAACATAATTATAATTTTAATACGAAATCTAATCTAACATAACTTTAACCGGTAGGTAAGGACGTCAACTTTAATTTGTAACTCATTAAAACCCTAATAGAATCACTTTTAGCAATATATCTATATAAAATCAAAAACCATAGGTTGACTCATATAAAATGTTTTTAACATAAGTCTGACTTAGCTAAGACCTAGCTAAGTTCTTTTTATGTTACGGTTTAAGATATACTTAAGTAGTACTTAGACAGGTCCTAAGATTGTGCCTAAACCGTACTTACGACCCTACTTAAGTCAAAAACTTAGCAAGCTTTATGTTACGAGCCCCAGATTCTTAACATTTTTTAAAAATCCAAACACTTAAACATTTGAAATTGGAAAATTATTTTTCTTTCACAAAGGATTATATAAGAAAAACTGCACCTGGTATCTTGCAGAAATGCCTGGTAAGGTACCTAAATTTTTTGTGAGTAAACATGTTTTAGTAGCAATACTTCAATGACAAACTCTTTAAAAAATCATCTATTATTAAGGAACGTCTTGTCTGTCCTTAAAATCGATTTAATTATTATGAAAAAAGTAAATTATATATGATTTAAAGATGATTTTTTAGAATGCTGCTTTAGAAGTTCGCCACTTTTTTTTTTCTTTTTACTTTTTTTCCTAAAGTTTTCGTACTGATCGCAGACGATTTATATACAAGAAAAAAGAATAACCGATACGCAGGTAGAAATACTTCCACATATTTGAACAGGTCTGGACGATTTCTAAATAAGGAAGTCAAATACGATAACCGTGAATTGCTATTAATACACAGAATAAACAAGGCACTAATCCTTCTGACCAATCAGATAACAGCATTTAGACAAAACCATGAGAAAATAAATAAAACACGTGGTTTTTAAGTTTTTTGCTCAAAAGTTTTTTTAGAACAAACCTTTTGTAAACTTTATGCGCAGTTGGGAATTATATAATTTTTATGACATTTCTACCGTGAACAAACACGACTTGAAAGCTTAGAATACGTTTTAAGTGGGATAAAAAAAAATCTGTCTCTAGGATCGAGGTAGCAATCCCAAAGGTTTTACTTACGTTACAAATTGATATCAATACGGTAAATTTTCAGTTTTTAGAGCCTGGCATAAAAATCTTATCGAAAAGATATCAGTCTTTAATTTATTATTTATGAGTGTATATTACAGAATACTAGTAGTCCATGCAGAATCTGATATGCGAGGTATGGGATAAAACGCATTCATGTAGTATTACAGGATTCTCTTCTTTCCACGTTACACGCCTTTCCTTATGCCCATTTAAATTCTGCATAGCTAAGTATTCGGCGCTCATGAAACCCGTGATAATTCAAAACTATATGTGTATAGTCAACACTTGTGTGAGTTGATCTATACACATGAAATTTAAGCATTATCGATGAAAATCGGACGGCTAAGCAAAATTATATTTTCCATCATATAATATATTCTAGTAAATGTTATAATTGAACTTGATAAAAAAATTTGCTGGTGCAATCTTTACCTTTGTAACCGATTACATTCTATCGTGCAATATTTTTTTTTCTTTACCGAGATAAAAATGTCAAGGTTGTTCACGGTAAAAATGTGGGATTACCTTATTCTTCAAAAGTTTTCATCTTAATTCTACAGATGTTTTGTTAAAAAAATCGTTTTGAGGAAAAAAACAAACGCACATGTTATCTTTTTGTTCTTTTAATATATGTTTTTGGGTGTGTAAAAATGCTGTTGTCTGATTGGACAGAAAAATAATTACGTGTACTTGATGTACATTTATAGCAACTTTCGGTTATCGTTCTTGACTTCCATATTTAGAAATCGTCCAGACCTGTTGAAAGAAATTGAATTTTTCTATGTCTCAAAATGTCAGGTTAAATCAATGGGACATACAACTGCCAGATTTTCTTGTGAATGTATATGTTACAGTAAATATGTGTAATCAGGAATATCACGAATTTCCTGAATTTTAGGAAATACATGAAATTACTGTTTTGCTTAGGGAATACACATATTTACTAATTTTAGTTAGGAAATACATGTTACAGTAATTAATGAACTTTTCAATACTTTTTACATATAAAATATGAATAGATGCACAGTATAATCAATGTTCATATCAGTGAGCATACCATATGTGAATAAATAATATTTGAAATAAATTTTTATTTACGAGGGTTGTCCCAAAATTTCGTAGACTGAGCGCATATCTTTTAAAGAAATTAATGTATCTTTATAAAATTTTCTGGGTGGACAAAGCGTGTTCTTGGCAGATAAATTAAGAAGTTTTATCATGTTTACTTGGAAATTTTTCGAGTAATAATATTTAAAGTGATATCGTTCTCTTACACCCGGAGCAATCTGCAACGTCAAAAAATACAAATGTCAACGGTTCACATTTTTGGAAAAAATATTTCAATTACCAGAATCAAATTCTTAGATTAAACGAAACGGTTATAGTTATAAATGTAAAATATCTTAATAACAATGATATGGTCAATTATTAAAATATGTAAACAAAGTATATGCATGTACAAGTAATGTAATGATAATAATTTGAAAATGTTATAATTGACTGCCGTCACGAGAAAAGGGCCCTTAAGGTCAAATTTTCACAAATTGACTTTTTGGTTAATTTTAATAGCCAGACTCTTTCTGAATGCAAATATACAAGAATTTTGAAAATATCTCACTTTTTCAGTATTTTAGAAGCATTTTAGTAAGGCGCACCAAAACGACTTTGACGTTACTCACTGAAAACGTAATGACGTCGACTCTGTCTATTTCAATATTCCCCCAAAAACCTAAAAGAACACTATCTAGATAACCTCAATCGTTTTGGAAATTAAAAACTTGAGAAAATATTCATATTTTTTCTTCTAGGCGACTAGTCATGTATATGGCTATTTCTATGGGATTTCGTATGTTATTACTACATGTATTTTACAGCAGATCTAGTAATATCGAAAAGGGGGGATGTGGGTCTAGATAAAATCTAGGAACGGTTTAATTATAATATATTCGGTAGGAAAAATAATACTTGTTTAAATCCATTCAAATTATTCTTTTGATATAAATTAACCTTACTCAATTTATAATACATATAAAGCACTTGTAACACTTAAACATTAGAGGAAATAGAAAGAGAGAGAGAGAGAATCCCAGAAGGAGACCGCGCGCAAAACGGTGCATCCCCTCGCAAAAAAGCACTTCGATCCCGATATTAAAAAGAAAATAATTTTCTCATCAGTCATCAAAATTCATCATTCACTCACCATCACACACACACACGTAACTTTTTTCTCAGTAACTGTTACGATAGGATCAAAACACCATATATGTTCTGTATCACCGAAAAATGAGAAATAAATGCAGATACGCCAAGATAGGTAAAACTTGTTTTAAAAAATGTCAATATGAATGCATGAATTGTATTCATGTTCGCTATAGCTACTTCCATGCAAGCGGATTTTTTTTAAAGTTTACTTTTTTAAATATTTTATTAAAAATGTTAAAAGCACTAAGCTTCAATTGTTTATACAAATTATTTTCTTCGCCTGTCTTAGTTATGGAGTAAAGACATAATAAAGAGGCAAAAGATGTCAAAGGATTGTCTTATGAATGGTTTATATACCGTACCTTAAATCGAAACTTTCTTTGAACTTGTACCTAAAATTGAAACTGTTTTTTAACTTCTAATCTTTTTTTTTGAAAATCACAATTAAAATCGGCCACAAATATTTCTGCACATTCATCCCCCCCTTTTTTTTTTAATTTTGAAGCACCTTTACCCTGTTTCACTTGAACATAAAATTTATATATTTTTGACAAGAATCACTGCTATGATCTAAAGAAAATGATTTATGTATATTGTATAATTAATAAGAGATGGTTAATTGCGCTGTTCTTGTATCTTTTTTATATGTGCACACTAAACGGTGCTTGAATTTTCTGTGCGAAATTATGGTTCCATTACAATTTTGAAGAAATCTATTTGAAACTGAAACTGAATGAATATATTTTTACGCAATAAAGGAAGGCCCGTAAGAAGCCATTTCAGTTTGGGGGGGGGGGGGGGGGTAGAGCTATATTTTTTTCAGTTGTGGGCACTTTCAACTACCAAATATTTCTTGACAAGCAAAAGAAGTGTTTACGGCTAGGAAAGGTCATCTATTAATCTTCCTCCGTGACATTGGCTAATCTGACACCAGACCTAATAAAAGCTTTTCACATTTCGATGCGATTGTCTTAACCAAAAATGAAATATTACGTCCAACACACGTTTATGTTTTTGTATGAGTAATAATCTACCGCTCTAATCCATTTTTTCTTAGTTATTAGTTCAATACATACTACTTTCTCGAGATATATATGACTCGATTTCGCCTGTCCCCTACAACTCAGTGACGTAGCATCATTTGAAAAGAGGGTGGGAGACAGCCAGAATAAAAATTCAATTTACCATTACAAAGAACTTGTCAACCAAATAGTGGGATTTGTCCAAACTCGAATCCAGTTTCGCCGTAATGGGGGGGGGGTAGGTTCAGACTTCCTGCAGTGCAGTATCATTTTTTCTTAATCAAACATAATACACTGCTTTTGTCCTATTGTGCACTGATTTGACTATGCTGCAACAAAAAGTGGTGGTGGGAGGGGGAGGGGGGAGGCAACTTGACTTTCAATGTAGCCCCCCCTCCCCGATGCTACTTGCGTGCGCCTGTAATATAGACAGTATTTTTCTTTCAATGCAGAAATATTTGTTTGTTTATTAATTCCTTTCTATAGAGTCATTTTAGGATTATGATATAAACTTCAGTATGTCGATTTCAACGGAAATTTAATGTCGAGATATGCGGGATATTTAGATACATGTACGTCATTTATCAGGGTTGAAGATGTCAACGTAAAACAAGACTTATTTCCTTCATATTACGAATTCAGTAGTCAGTGAAATTTATTTCACGCTCATTAAAGTTTTGCACGAACGTCCTTTCTCCGCAATGAACATCACCAGTGCTTAAATTTATTTTTTCGTCATTCTAAAATTTAGATTTCTTTAATTGTTGTCTAAAGTCTAAAGTGGTTTATGATTTAAAACATTTTCATAACTTTTGGAAATTACAGATGTCAACTACGAGAGTACTTTATAGAGGAGTAAGGTATTTTCTCTTAAATCTATCTTTTTCGCGATTGAGTTAAGAATTTGGAAGAATTAATCCAGAACTAAGCGCAACTTTTTGTGTGCAATAAATATAAAGTTTTTACATTGGGTGGCACTGTAGCTCTCCGGTCTGTCGTTTTTTTCGGAAAGCTATACTTCTTCACCTATCTTTTCGCTTAATCTATACTGGGCCGACGTTTTTTTCTGGTTTATAAATAATCTCATTTATAATATCACTGTCGATTTCTTCAAAATTGGTTAAAATGTCTTTTGGGAAAAGTCTATACAATAGCTGTATTTAATTCCTAAACATATTGCAATTCAGTTTCGAGTGGGATTTCATTCATTCATTTCATCGGAACAATTTAAGAAAAATGAAACATGTATTTATTGGATCATTTCAAATTAGTCTTTAAAACAAAATTTATTTTAGCAAAATTTTCATGGCATCCCCATCCTCCGTATTCTTTCTTTTTTTTTCCCTTAGCATATTCTCTTACTGTTGATTTAGTATATAATTACCTATTGTTGATGTAGAGAGTTTAATTGGATCTCCCATGTTACTATCCAATCAAAGAGGGGTTATGTTTTTTTAGCTTTAGCTTTAACCGGTTGTCTTTTTATTCGGAGATTTTTTTTGGCTTGTTTACTTACCCCCTCCCCCTTTTTTAGCACACATTTTAAAATCAACAGTTCACAGTAGGTTTGCTATCGGGGTACATCAGTATGATTCACTATGGATTAAAATTAAAACGGCTAAATACATTTTAAATTATGGCATATATTTCTCAGAAAAAAAGAAGCGCTTATAAGAACAGTAATTCTAGAAGTGCATAGACCTCTCGCTCTTTCTTTCTCTCTGAAAAAAGGTACAATAACATGTATGGAATATACCTTTTAATATTAAGACTTCTTAACATGAATTCAAATTTAAGCATTTGGAAATTTCTCAAAAACAAATCTGCAGCATCTTTAATTTAGTCATGAATAGAAATCGTTTAATCGCGTATATCAACATCAAGTTAAATACTTATACAGAATTATGAATAAATTCACGTATTAAATAGTAATAATATCGTACTATATCCCTATTAAAAATGTTTGCATCAAATGATCAAAATTTTTGTTACACTTTGAAATCCAATTTTATTTCTATATCACGAAACGCAGTTGACATTTTTTTACTTCCGTGTTTACAATACCGCAACTTTGAAGTCGTTTTCTGAGCATTGTGACGTTAAAAAATAAGGGCCCTTTTCTCATGACGGCAGTCATATTTCTACAGTCTTTGTATCTGTTTTCTCTAAAGGAGTTGCACAATAGAACTCTTGTCTATTTCTAAGCCCTGTCTTTTATTTTAGTTACTGTTATTCACATATACATAGAGAAACCATTTTAGTCATTTTAAATACTAAGGATGAGAAGAAGTTTCCTAATCTACCAAACATTTATGACTGGTAAATTTCTGTAAGAGTGAATTTAGGATCAAAATACTTGATCATAGTCCAGTGCGCCGCCTGGGCCAACGCAGCCGCCATTTTTCAAAAATTTGGATTTCAACCCCATGTATATAAAACGTTATAAAATTCATATTTATCAAAGCATAAACACCAAAATTTGACAAAATATAGTTAATTAAACAATTTTTAGAATTTTCATTTCCATTAAAAAAATACGTGGTAGTAATTACTTTTCCGTAGGATTTTAAATCTAATATACCAAATTTTAATTGCAACATTTGGGTATTGCGCCGCCTTCCTAAACCAGACAATGAAATGTGTCTTTTAAATTGGAATAATTTGTGTAGTTACTTCATATTTGTTCATAAGTTTATTAGATAGTGATGGTTTAATCTATATACGAAGTTTCATCAATGTATGACATAGGGTTCCTACAAAACAACGCTTGTCTACGGAATTTTGGGACAACCCACGTATGTATAAATTTTGAAAATGTATTATTTGTAAATATTAACTTAAAATATAATCATACTCTGCTTTCATTTTTACTGGAATGTGTTTTCTATATCACAACATACTTTAACTCACTTTCATATTAGATATTCATACAATGCTACAGTTTTTGACAGTAAAGAAGAAGGTATGGTTTCCATACCAATTTTGCCCTGTGATTTTCTAAAAAATGAAACCGGTGTAAAAGTTGAAAACTCATGCTTTTTAAATAATTGAAATTCAATGAAGAAAAATCATACAAGTCATTTTTCTCACATGTGTTTTTAAATGCTAATTATGACATCATAAACACGTGCATTTTCCCGTATTTTCTAAAAAAAAAAAAAAGTTGCAGAAGACACCAATTTTCATTGGAATTTTCTTTCAGATAACATTGTCCACAGGCATCGCCCACAAAGATCTTGAGATATGTGGTTTTTTATTGAATTTTTTCACAAAATATAAAAAATTAACGGTGGCGACGGCTGTGGACACTGTTTTCTAAAGGAAAATTACCCTTGAAATGTGCCAGTTTGAGGCTTTTTTTGTTGAAAATAGAGAAATGCATCACATTAATGACGTCATCTTTGCAGAATGGTAAATCTTATTGCCATATTCTTTCCTTTATCAGAGTCATTTATTTAACTAATATTTTAGCCAGTTTCAAAACTTTTTGATATCATTACATTTTTAGGGCGCAATTAAGCTAAAACCACACCTTCTTCTTTAAAACCCTGAAGCATCTTATTGATAAATAAAAAAAAATTTATGCTGTCGCTGTCTCCTAAAAAATGCAACAAACCACTCACCCCCTCCCCTTGTAAAATACACATAATGCAACGAAATGAAACATTCAGTAAACATACAAATATTTTAATATCAAAATATTTGTATGTTTACTGAATGTTTTAAAGGGTATGCATATATTATTCATCCTGCTTTGTTCAGTAAAAACGTGTAAAATTGGCTAAAATTTTCCGTAAATACACGAATTTCCTAGCTATTCAGTAATTACACGTATTTCCTTAAACAGCCAGTAAATACATGTATTTACTGAATGTTTTAGGAAGTACATGAAATTCCTGATTTCACATATTCACTGTAACATATACAACTATAGTCAACTACCAAACTACATGTACATACAAGAATTTATCGTGAATACTAAGGTTTATTTCTCTTGCATGTAGCAACTTATAGTTTTTTTCACTGAAATGTGGTCTACACTATTTTTAATATTATTCCTGCAAAATAGGGGTATATTCACAATCTGTAAGAATATCATAATATACTGACTTGACATTTTTTTGTCGCCCGCTTTCGCGAAAGCGAGGGGACAATCAATCTCATTCGTCTGTCCGTCGGTCCGTCAGTCTGTCAGTCCGTCACAAAAACTTGAACCTTGCCCATAACTTTTGATTTAGTAGAGCTATAATTTTCATATTTCATATGTGTATTCCTTGTGATAAGACCTTACTTTGGGTACCACCAAATTTGACCTTTTGACCTTGACCTTGGAGTTTCAACTACTTTTACTTAAAAATTCCAAACTTTTACTTTGGCCATAACTTTTGAATGGTAGATACTAGGTCTTTCATATTTCACATATTTATTCTTTGTGACAAGACCTTTCAATGAATACCAACAACTTTGACCTTTTAACCTTGACCTTGGAAATTTACGTACTTATGAAAAAACTATATCCTTGACCATAATTTTTGAACGGTAAGGGCTACAGCTTTTATACTCCACATATTTTATTCTTGTAAAAGACCTTTCATTGGATACTAAGAACTTTGACCTTTTGACCTTGACCTTGGAGTTTTAACTACTTTTTAAAAATCATAACCTTGGTCACAACTTTTGAACGGTAGATACAAGGACTTTTATATTTCACACATGTATTCTTTGAGGCAACACCTTTCATTGGATACCAACAACTTTGACCTTTGGACCTTGACCTTAGAGATTTACGTACTTCTGAAAAAACTTTAACTTTGAGCATAACTTTTAAACGGTAAGGGCTAGGGCTTTCGTACTTCACGTATGTAATCCTTGTGAGAAGACCTTTCATTGCATGCCAAGAACTTTGACCCTTTGACCTTGGAGTTTTAACTATTTTTAAAAACGTTAACCTTGGTCACAACTTTTGAACTGTAGAAACTAGGACTTTCATATTTTAAATATAAGTATTCTTTATGGCAAGACCTTCATGGGATACCAAAAACTTTGACCTATTGACCTTGACCCTAAAAATGATATCTTGCCCACAAAGATACCGAAAGCGGGGGACCACAATTCTTTGAATTTGCTTGTTATTTCATTGTTTTTATTTACGATGTAGGAATCAGATAATGTTGAATTATTTATCTGATATATTTAATATTTGTGAATGTCCTTTTATAACAATGATTTTACAGAGTAAATAATCGCTAAAATTATCGACCCGTGTCTATGTTTCGCACTGAATAAGATAAACGGCAATGTACTTGTACTTGGATTTGTACATGCGGATTTAACGCTTATATTGAAAACAAAATTATTTGCACAATAGACATGTATAATTGTTCTTGTTTTCAAATAAATATGAAATATGAATTCAAGAGAAATAAAATTAAATATATGCAATATACTTTGCAATCATACCGTCAATGGCGAACCAAAGTTTACACCTCGAAGCTGTTATATTATGAACTCACACGAGCTGTTTGTATTAAGTCAATCTTCATTTTCTAATTTTTTTTCTAGCTATTAAATGATTATTATTTATAATTTCAAAGTTCTATAACTGAAATTATTTTATAAACAAACTATTTTCTTCCGTATTTTTTTCGCACGGTGGAACACGGAGGGTCCACCAAGGAAACGGGAATGTCCTCGGTGTTACACGGTGCGTCTCTGGAATAATCGCAATATACGCACACCGTGTACACGGAGTATTTTACACCGTGTATTTCCCACCGTGGGGGGGGGGCAAAAACTCGTGAGCTGTACTGTATGTACACAGGGAAAAGTGGCTAAGATGATCTTCATGTAACTATCTTTTTATTTGAAATTTCATTAAATTCATGAAAAGATAATACCGGGTATAAATACTTTATCATGTGGAAACGTTTGTATGATATTCACACAATTTAAATAAAAATTCAAGTGAATTTACTTTTGCATCATATATTTATGTGAAAAGCTCGTCATGTAAAACTCATATGAACTCGAGCGTCTGCTCTAAAGTCGAGAAGTAAGGAGTCAATCCTCGCGGGTTCTAATCCCACTGTGGGACACAAATACCGGTCCTTCGGATGAGACCGTATAAACCGAGGTCCCGCGTCGCAGTAGGTACTGGCGTGAAGAAGATCCCTCCTTGCTCAATGACCCTGAGTAAAGGACAAAATTTGCAGCTCTCCATCGACAAGTAGTGGCGTCTACATGTCCTTATGAGTAAAGAATTCTTGAGAGAAACGTTACACAATATACATTTACAATCAATCAAGATGAATCGAAGCACAACAATGCGCACACAAAATACAAAGAATTGCATTTCCCCTATATATTACAACTGTGGGAGAGTTTAAGGTCTTTAATATAGTATGTTTCTCATTTATTCAATTCCTTTAATTTAAGTAGAGTGAAAACATTTCCGTATTGGTCAACCCAGCTATATGTTATTCCTATAAACGATTACTCATTAATCGGCACTTTGTTGGTCTTTTTTTTCTCTTGAGCTTTAAACAAAACATTCAACGCACCAAATATTAATTATTGTTCTTTTTATTGATTTAGTTTAATGTTTGTTTGATAATTTATAATCTTTTTTGAGAATTTCAAATACCTACAGATCTATATCAAATGGTTTTACCATATGTGCAACTTGAAAAATTACCGGTAGTTGAAGGCTTAAATTATTATCCTAATTTTAAATCCTTATTACAGAAACTATTAAACAAGACAAAAAATACAGGTATTTATAGTCCTCACGTCATCGCTTTCAGAATTTACTGCTTAATCATCTTGGAAAATTGATCCTCGGCATGGGAGAGGTTGAAATGTACAGAATGTGTATTGTGGTCTTGCTTGTGGTATGCAATATCTTTTTCCAATTTTAACTTTAACACTGAGGAAATAGTGTTACAGTAGTTAAGTATGTTGTTACATTAAAGTTTTGCAATTTCAGAAATTCAAAACTATCTATAACAATCTTGTTATAGATAGTTTTGAATTTCTTAAATTGCAAAACTTTAATGTAACAATGTTACCAAAATAATTTATGAGAAATTTAAGAGAAATTTTGTGTGTCTTTCTATTTAAATTTTAAATTCGTTTTTAAGGACAGATGATACAAACACAAAATGGATGCCTGGATCGGTATATATTTTTTGGGCCTAATTTCATTGCAAATGATACAAATAACAAATTTCAAGAATATAAAGAAATTGTAAACCTTCTGTGATGTTCATAAGTCTGGCCTTCTGAACTCATCCTTATTAATCTATACAAATATTTTTCACCTCAAATCCTATTTTTGTGAAATTTTGAATAAATATAAAAAAAAAAACTACGCGGTGAAACTTATTCATTTTACTCGTTTAAACATGGCCAAAGTTGTTATTTTCAATTTCTTTGGCATAAGTTTGTTTGTATCATCTGTCCTTAACATTTGGTACACATGTTAACCATATTCTTGATACAAAAATCAAATTTGGTCAATATGTATTTCAATGAGTAACATAAATATTATATATTAGGTATAATTTTGAATAATAAATGTTTTTTTTATTAAAATATATTTTAGTTTTAGGCTTAGGTTACAATTTAAAAAAACAATTACGATATACAATTATCTTGATCTTCAGGCTTTTTCTACACAACACAATCTAATAATTTCGACAATAAAAGGTAATATTCTAAAGAATTCCTTTTGATGGCTTGTATGTCATAATCAACTTGTTTAAAGCACAAGAAATAATTTTTCTGTATGTCGCGAATTGAGTGTATATACTAATGGTGATGTGTACCAAAATATCTGAAAGTAACGCAGAGGGAGGTTGATTTGCCTTTTGACGATGAATGTCTATTTACTACACACATAGCATCGCACGATATTAGTCCCTCTATGTTATAATTACGCGCATGAAACGGAATAATTTAAATGTTCTTTTAATGAATAATATTATGCTGATCAAACAAAGCTTGATGAAGAAAAATGACTCATATTTGCATTAACCTATTACCTGTACGTAGTCAAATGTTGTGGGCTGGCGGAATCATTGGGTAAGACGATATCAAATATACATGATTTTATCGCGTCAAACGTGGACAGTTTGACAAAAAAGTTTAAAAGAAAAAATATAAAGTGCATTTCAAAGAGCAAAGATATTCTGAGAATGATACAGTTTAGCAGGGCTATCTCATGAATAAGGTATAAGGTATCTAAAAAAGGATATGTCAGAAATTATACAAAATAACTATTTAGGATGAATATATGGAAATCTGAAAATAAAAAAGTATCTTGTTTCTGTACTTTTGGTGCATAAACTGACATAAAATACCCTTTGTCCTACTTCAAGTATAGTTGTATGTAAAAAAATGTTTTAAAGTCAAAGACAAGAGGTTTATGGGCTTGGTATTTAATTTTTTTTCAGTATTTGAGAGAGCATCTGCGTCTTAAATTCAACAATAAAATGGGTATTATCACACTCTTTTTAGAGCATAACAATGTCGTTAACATAGTAACTTATGCTTTGGGTACATGAGGTCTGAATTGTACATGTAATATTTTTTTTCTTTATGTATGCACAATTGTTTTCACATAAAGAAAATATGTATTTCAAATATTCTTAAGAAGTGATATATCTTATAGTCAAAAAGGGACTATATTACATGTAACTTGTTTATATTATAACATTAATACGTGAACATGTAACACATTTTTCACTGTTAAAAAAAAATCAAAACTGCAGGTTAAAAAAACATAAATATGTATTCCGTCAAAACAAAATGCAAATTTGACATTAAACTCATCAAGATAAACTCAAAGTGTATACAAGCAGAAAACACTAAAATTATAATGCCGTGGTTCACTTATAATATGAATGATAAAAGCAAAGAATAATATATTCAGTATATTACATATTTTTCCCCCAGAAAAGTCATATTTTGAATTTTTTTGAATTTGCTAAACTTTATAATTTGTATTGTGTGAGAAATCAAATTTAATAATAAAATTTAAAAAAAATAATAGTTTCAATTGTTTTTAAACTCTTCGGATTTTGTATTTATTTTCAGAAAAAGGGGAAATATACAAAATTTGCTACAAAATTTACAGAGCGCATGTCCGCTCAAGAACAATATCTACATTAATTTTTTTTTTTTTTTACAAAATCTATTCACAGAGTGAATTGGATTGGACAGCAGGCAAAGCCTATTTTAGCCCTTTCACTACAAGGTCACAATGAACACACATAATATGTAGGTATGGAACTAAATAGACAAACACAGTAAATAGAACCAAGGAAAAAAGGGTTGAAAAAAAATTACAATCATGTAGTACCACTTAGAAAATGTTGGCAGAAGTATTTAACTTGACAGTGTCAAAAAAATGTTTGGTTGCTGCGATGTTAGCATTATTAATATTAATACCTAGTCCTTGATTAGGACTACCATACAAAACTAAATTGAGGTCATTAATTTGATCATAATCAATAATATCTTGAATTGTTTGAAAAAGTTTATTTCTTGGAGATGTATATTTAGGACAAGCAAAGTAATAATGATGATCATCTTCAACAGAGTCAGTACAGTATTCATGTATTTGTGTTCCTGACAAATATTGGTTATATAAGTCTGTCTTTAAATTACTAGCATTATTTCGTAACTAACATTGTATTATATTGTACATTGTATTATATTGTACTTTCTTATTTCAAAATAAAATAACTTCTTTTTGTACCTTTCTTTCAAAAATAAGATTTCAAAAGATCTTTGAATGAAGATATTCAAGGAACATTTCTGATATAATAAGGCAAGTTATTCCTCAGTTGTAACAGCGTTTAGAACACTTAGATTAAAAACGTTACAAGCGCAATTTCTCTAAAAAAATCAGTGAGATGGTTAAACATAAAACTAGACATACAAATCACATTTTAAATATCAGGGGATATCTGCATGCGTAATGAAAAAATGTGAAATATCAGGTGGAACAGATTGATAAACAGACGGAGGAACAGACAGACGAAGAAGAAAGCTGATTTCACAAACCAGATTCAATGTAATATAAAAACTAAAATGTACTTGGAATAAAACCTGGAATGTAAAAATACGTTTAGGGCCAAGAACGAAACAATTACAAACTACAATTACGTGTTTTGAATTAAAACATTACATACCATCAGAATACAAAATCCAGAATTTTACAGTTTTATCAGTAAAGCACTGAAGGTAAATAGAAAAGAATACACATTGCAAAGCACTGTGTAGATACGGCATATTTAAACGATTTATTGGAATGGGCGGGCCCAGACACGGCGCATTTAAATTTTCAGCGTTTATAACAATAAAGAAGAAGATATGGTTTTAGCTTTATAGCGCCCTAAAAATGTAATGACAACAAAAAATTTTGAAGCTGGCTTAAATATTAATAAATGACTCTGATAAATCAGGAAAGAATATGGCATGAAGGTTTACCATTCTGCAAATATGACGTAATTAATGTGAAGCATTTCTTTATTTTCAACGGAAAAAGCCTCTAAATGGCACATTGCAAGGGTGTTTTTCCTTTAGAAAACAGTGTCATCAGCCGTCGCCCACGTTTATTTTTTGATATTTTGTGCAAAATTCAATAACAAATCACATATCTCAAGATTTTTGTGGGCGATGCCTGTGGACAATGTTATCTGAAAGAAAATTCCATTGAAAATTGGTATCTTCTGCAACTTTATAAGAAAATACGGGAAAATGCATGTTTTTGACGTCATAAATAGCATTTGAAAAACACATGTGAGAAAAATGACTTGTATGAATTTTCTGCTTTGAATTTCAATTATCTGAAAAGCATGAGTTTTCAAATTTTACACCAGTTTCATTTTTTAGAAAATCACAGGAAAAAATTTGTATGGAAAGCATACCTTCTTCTTGCAAATGATCTCTGGAACGACCGCACAAGAGTCCTTAGTTCTAAAAGAATATTCTTGGCAAAGGGTGATGTCCGTAAACTATATTCAAAAAAATACGCGCATAGTGATTATTGTAAATTTAATTAATATTCTACTTTAAATGTCGGTTAACAGCCTCAAAGTAGCAATAGAAAAAGTACAGTGGTGGTTTCAGTTAGTGGATCTAAGACACTGGTATTTTTAAAATGACACTGAAAAAAAGTAAAAAGATTTCATCATTTCATAAAACGTAAAAAAAAAAAATGAATCATTTATTCGAAATCTGATTTAAGTGATTTATGATAAATAAGCTGCGATTCTTTTCCATTTTTCACCAGATCTCCATCTTAACTGAATGTAAAATCAGATGTTAAAAAGAAAATCGATTGATCGTTTGTTGAGAATATTTCACTGAAATAGAGACGTCATCATATACCGATGAAGGGCTTCAAAATTTGACATTAACTTGACACAAAGGGCCGTTGAGCATTGAAGGATCTTTAAGGTGCCAACGCTTGCCATTACAAGGGGCCTAGGTTTTTTAGGTCTAGAAAAAAGTCTAGACGATATACACGAATCATCAATCATTAATAATTTCTTTGTCACTTGTAATTTTAGGCAGGGTTATCCTTGGTTGAATACTTACACACATAAATGGTAAGACTTCTTTTAAAGTGAATGAGAAAATGTGTCATAAAAGCCTATGCAAGACATCACCAAGGTATATGTTTGGTGTGCAGAAAACCAGCATGATAAAGCCACACTGACAATAAGTCTGACTGCAAGAAATTACTTATCTGAATGATGACTTTCAACCTGAAACGGTCGACAAATTACAAATATTGAAAGCATGTATAAAAAAAGTTCTTTCTAAAGGCATCTGGACCTTAAATCAAATGTTTGTATGTGTTGTTTACAATTTCATTCCTTTTATTTATTTTAATCTGCTTGGTCAGTAAGAGAGTTTTACTGCATATGAACACAAGCAATGGTGAGAAATTACCTTTCAATGAAAAGGTATTCAAAGAAATGGTTTTCTGAACCCAAGCAGAAAAGAAAGAAAAAGGGCGTACAAAACGTGGACAATCACTGCTCTGAGATAATATGTGTAATGAATCAGAATTAGTTAAGTGGATTGAAATAGGTTTTTAAATCACCCAATCAAATCATATTATGTGTAGCCAGTCAGTTTTGATATTTTAGCCAATCAAATCATTAGAATTTATTAACCAATGAGTAGAAATCAGGCATAGGAGAAATAGTATAAATATAGAGATCATTTCAGCTTTCGTTTACTTTTGGTGTAACTCTTTGTCAGATTTAGGTGACACAAAGAGTTAGGTGACTTGGGAAGGGTACATGTACCTGGGCTGTGTCGGGAAACAACAGAATTGTTAGTTAGACCACTCAGCCCAGGGACCCAGTTCCCTAGTGTCTTTGTGACTAGCTATGGTGTCTAGCTGACTTTAGCTTGTGTCTAACCAAAAGTCGTGTCCTGTTAATAGCTATGGTGTCTTGGTGACTTTAACTAGAGTTTGTGTGTCTTAAGGTCGTCAATCCCTAACAGGAAGAAATTCAATGAAATTGGAGACATAATAGTAGGCATTGAATACTCAGCTCTTTATTTAGACACACTTCCCATTTATTACTATAAGTATATTTAGAGGGATGTGTCCCAATTCATGACCTGGAATTTTGGTAAGAGTTATCTCCCCTTTCTTAATTAATTAATAAAAATTCAATAAAAAAAAATTAGCTGGTAAAAAAACTGTTTTCAATTATCATTCTATTTCTTATATTTCAATGCATCTTTCCACCACAGGATTAACTGATATTCAAATTAATTAAATTTTTATTTTGAAAAAAACGCCTTTCCCCATAGACTTCAATGCAATCTTTGTTATTTAACTACTGCTTAATTAATGAACTTTTTGAAAATTTCTCGTGGGTAATCCTTTTCCACTATAAAATGCTTTAATACAATATCAGAGTATTGTGTACTTGACGGACATTTAAGGGTAGAGAATTTGGTACCATTAGGGATTGAAATTCTTAATATGATAATTTTACTTTGTGGTTATTATTTACGGGTGAATAGGTTTAATCCCTGCTACGCAGGATTCAGTCACGTAGTCGTATAAGGTAGATATTCGGGTATTTAAAATCATTGGAAGTTCGCTGCTACATTGCAACGCACTAGTCTTCGCTTAGGTCGGCTAAAATTGTGTAGCTGATTATAGAAATAAGTGGGAACACTTGTTTGAGACATCCGGGCGACAAGCCGGTTTACTTTTTTCACGAGTCAATATTCATCCGGTTGTCTACGGAAACCAGTGAATTTCAGCCATTGGGTGCCATTGTTGTAGGATTGATTGATTGTATATCGTTTAATGTCTCTCTCGAGAATTCACCGTTTGCCAGTGAAGAGCTTCAAATTTTGAACTTTACTCGGCACTCAGGGTTATTGAGCAGTGAGAGATCTTTATCGTGCACACGCCTGTCGCTGACACGGGGCCTAGGTTTTTAAGGTCTCATCCGAAGGACCCGCAACTTTCACTTCAAAGTGCCGAGCGCATGGCGAAGGATCAGTAACTGTTGCTACCCATTTTTTAGCGACATAGAACAGTCGCGGCCGAGATATGAACTCATGCTCCCGAACACAGAGCGAGCGCTCTACCGACTGAGCTACCGTGAACGATTATTGTTGTAGGAAGTGTTGCTGCGATAAACATGATAAATGTTTTCCTCGCAGGTGATGAGGAAGACGATGATTTAGAAGATATTTTTGCCTTTTCAGGAGCAACTATAATGTAAGCTACACTAATGCAATGTACTTCTTCATTTTTTTATGTGAAGAGACCCATGTATTGTTAGCCTAGTATACAAACGTCCGTTGTAATATGTTGGTAAAAGAAACCTATTTCCACGAGGTTTAAGAAAAGGTATTCGTACTCTCCCCTCGGCCTCAATAATAAATTTAATGTAAAACATTTCTCTCTCTCTCTCTCTCAATCCGATTGCTCCTTCCTATGAGACCGTATAAACCGAGGCCCCGTGTCATAGCTGGTGTGGCACGATGAAGTTCCCTCCCTGCTCAAAGGCTATACACGTATGTGCCGAGCATAGGCCTAAATTTGCAGCCCTTCACCGGCAATGGTGACGTCTCCATATCAGTGAAATTTTCTGGAGAGGGACTTTAAACTGTATATAGTCAATCAATCAATCCGATTGCTACAGGACTATAAAGGGGTCCCACTGCATTTGATATGGAAGGGGTGGGGTGGGGTTAAACTGAATTTCTATATATATAGATATATATATATATTGGTCAAATTATTCTGTGGAGGGGGGAGGAACATCCCAGTCTATCTTTGCAATTTTATTAGGAAAATTCTTGTATGCACAGACCTTTGTTAAGCAAAAATCATCTGCCTAAAATTATAGAATCTACCTAACAGACTTATTTAAACGTTTTTTTTTAAGATGAACAGAGAAACTCTTGAACTTTTGTGTAAAAAACTTGCTCTTCATCCAGCATTAAGTACACGTATTGTTTCTGGTTGAAGGCCCTCAATTCCAGTCGAGAAAAGAATTCTAATTACTTTAAGGTACCTGGCATCTGAAGAAACTGTGAACTACGTGACCACCTTGGTGTAAGTGAACATTATTTTCTTAATAGCAAAAAACAGGTCATAAGGGCTGTGATTGATATTTTTTCAACATATAAACAAAATGGCCATATGTTGCATATTTTCCAAACATTGCAAGAGACTTTGATGAAATGGGGGATTATAATTTTCCTGGTGTGATTGGAGCCATTGATGGTTGCCAGATACCAATTGTAGCACCAATATTTAATACCAATTCGTATTATAATATAGAAAGTAATATATTCTAGTTTCGTTCAATAATACTTCAGGCAGTTTGTAAAAATGATTTACAGTTTACAGATGTTGGCTGGCCCGGGAGGTACATGTACATGATGCTAAAGTACTTAGAAACTCTACTGTCTGGAAGCTGAAAATTTGCACATGGACGCTACCATATTTTAGGAGATGCAGCGTATCCCATCAATCAGTGGCCTCTAACACCATACCGCGATAATGACCATTTGAACCACCACCAACGTCGTTACGATCTGCAGCTCTCCTCTTAAAGACAAGTTAATGAGCGTTCGTTTGGAATACTTGAAATACGATTTACGATAAGACTCGAGTATTTCAACCTTTAAAGTGAAATGGATATGTTTGAACATGCATACTTCATAATATACATATGTATGCATTATACAATATGACCGATTGGATGACATTATCAGTGATAATTCCGATGATGAAGATGATCAAGGACATGTTAATGTTTATCCCTGGCTTCAGAATGCAGACCTGCGTACCCTTTTCATTGCAGGGGTGTAATTTCGGTATATTTTTGGTGGAATTTCAGAGGTAAAAGCGTAATCAATCATGTTTTTATATTTTTGTTTGTTTTACTATAATACTTTTTTTTCATTCAAAAACAACCGAAATTGTACATTACTAAACAAAGCTGGCATTAACTTTTCATAATTTTTCGAATCATCCATTAGCAAAAAAAAAAATTAATAAAATACAAGTATCCATATCAAACTCATTTAAACCGTACACCCTTTAAGAAGCATTTGGTCAATTTGTATCAAATCACTAAACTGCATGAATGCTTGCGTTTGAATTTAAAACAAATCTTACATTTTAACAATGCGTTTTTGAAATCTTTTTTAACACTCATATTTCTCTATCTTGTTCTAAGAAATGTTAAATAAACTTAATTGAGATTGTTTGTTTTACAATATCGTTTAATAGTTAACGTAAGTAGTGCCGAATCTTCACCAAACCAGTTTACATGTACATATAACTACCAGGTATACTCGGTACAATTTCGAACTTGTCTATGAATTACCTTTATAAGAACTTCTTATTTCATATCAGCATGTCGTACTTTACTCTGAATTTAGAAGTTCATTAAGGAATTTTAACCAGAATATCAAAAGCGTAAAATTGATGTAAGTGGCGTAGTAGCGTATTTTTGTGGTAAAAAGCGGAAGAATTACGCCAAAAGCGGAAGGGTAGGCAGGTCTGAGAATGATGCCGAAGGAGCAATGAAAAGAAAACTAATGCAGATAAAGAATTCCAATGTAATTCAGCTTGCATAAAAAATGTCTTTCTAGGTATGATTGCATAGTTTCGGATCATGCAAATATCAATCCGTATACGGCCTACGCCAGGCAAATAGAAGAATTCCAACAAGAACCTATTCGTCCTTATGACGTATATATATCACATTTTTCAAAAAAGTAAACCTGAGAGCTTAGTAGACATTATTGCAGCCGTCCAAAACCCAAGTGTAATTAATGAGCTGAGCAGAAATAAGACTCTTACAACAAGCAGAGAATTTCAGTGAAGGGAGAATTCACTACCAGTGATCATCCAATTTCCACAAGACAGAGCTTCATTTCAAAGAACAAAGAGAAAACTACAAGAAAACATTGAATCAGGTTGAAGCTTAGGACACCTTCTGAATTATGCCAATATGTCAAGTCAATGCAAATTACAGAACACAATATTTAACAAATAATATTTTCTTTTAAAAAAATGTATCATTTTTAAACCATCTCCCAGTGAGTGTATTTAAAATGTTGCGTTGCCTTCATTCTTATTTGGTTCCCATAGCGGAATTAAAATTTGAAACCCCATTATTAACAATAAAGAGAAAACTTGAAGCATATCGATTTTAAATATGCCGCTACCACTCATGATCAGCTGCTGTACGGTGTGCTAAAATTCATTCAAAATATTCTGACGACATAGTACTTCAGTATATATGTTAGCCAGGGCATACATGGGTATATACACATTAATAAAGAAACACACAAGTGGAATGTCTTACAGGTCTCTGTAAGAATCAGACAAAAGGTGAATCATGAGGGTTCTCAGAATTCGATGATTTTACACATATAGGTTTTTCTTACACTATGAACCACATATGTAAAATGAAAATTATTTTGGGTCCTGGTTACTATGGAAACATGGCCATGAACCCAAAGAAATTTTCCCTAGCAACCAGTCAATTTTCCATGTGGATGGTCAAATATATCACTAAACTTAAAGGCTCGAAATTGAATGTGTATATTACCAGAGGGGTTTTTAAATAATGTTATCAAAAAGATAAACATTTAAAATGATAAAACAATGTAATACATAGACTTTTTATTTTAAGATATTTCTTTTACAGGCAATGGAAGATATGCATGTTTTGCACTTTTTGCTGATTCAGCATTTTTGTTAATTTTGACAATTTTCAAGGCCATATATCTAAAACTTCCCGCATGATACAAGAGTATGGTATATTTTCCATAAAGACAGAGAAACATCTTTTTTGGAATTTAAATTCAAAAGTGTGTGTTTTTTTATATTTACGGTCGGTTGCCTAGCAACAAAAATGGATGTTTTGATTAAGAAAAAGAGAAAAATTGTCAATTGTGCGAGTTATTTATCGAATTAAATGCTATCGTTGGACACCAAAATCAAATTTTAAAGTAGGAAAATATTCCTGAGACTTCTTAATAAATCCAGGAATATTGTTCAAATACTAATCGCCATAGCAACAGGAAATTCCCCCTAGCAACAAAGGAAATAAATTAACTTTCGACATGCACATTTACAGATTTAATTTTTTTTTCTTCTAGAAATGATAACATTGTAAATTGAAAAAAAAAATTGTATTAAACTTTAACAATAGTAATTTTTGTACTTTATTAATGCATGACAACATTTCTGAGCTGTTAACGATAATATACATTACGACGAGCTAAAGTATATACATGTAACTCTCTATATCATAAAGTCTCTATACATAAAGCAATTGAAGAACCATAAATGTAAGAAGGATTATGAAAATGGTTTTCACAATTACAATTTTGTGAATACTTATCTTACTTGATCAATTTAAAAAATGTTATTCTAAAAAACAATACTATTACTGGAAAAAATGTACAAATATTTAGGAGTTAAAATTTAATATATATGTAGAATTAGGAAAAGGGGGGTGCTAATACATGCATGCATGACTACGAAAACTATAAACTTTTTTCTTTGTTTTCATGTTGATATATAATTGCCTATTGTAACATATTCATTTATTAATAAATTAATTTTTTTTAATATTTTGCAGTCAATCATTGAACAAATAATGTAACTGAAGCGCGTATGACTCTGGACAGACACCAAGACAGAGACTTATTATTAATAATTTTATAACGTATAGGCCTAGCTAGAGACGTTAATTTACATGGGCTACACACAAATGATCAACTTATGATATATAAACTAAAATGCATACTGTAACGTGTTTTCATTAATTAAAAAAAAACTCTGATTAAAAAAAAAATGAAACTTGTGTTTTGTTTTTATTTGAAATACAAAATTGTAAAATTGGCCTTCAACAGGTCAAGTGCTAACAGGGTTTAAAATTAACTGAAATTTCTACTAGCCATGTGGGCTCCTAACATTTCAAATTTAGGAGCCCACAGCTAAATTTGTTAGCCCACAATCAGTTTCTGTGATTTAAAAAAAAAAAATGGTTCCCTTTTTTTGGACACTGGGACAAAAGTAGATACAAATAAAATATGATTGTGTATTAATATGAGTACATTTGTTTAAAATTGGAGTTCTTACTTTATGAAAATCAAATGTCATATGAATATTTAATCAAAGGAAATAAAATTAAATTCATGCATCACTTTTACTATCCTTTTTTTTTACATGGTGGAATACGTATACATGTATTTGCTCCTTCAAGTTCAACCGATGAAGTGACAATGGTACATAAATAAGATTTTCAATGTTAAATATTTTAACTGTAACATATCTAAAACAGTAATAAGTAAAAACACTTATAATTTATATGAAAAGGTAGTTTGGAGTTATTAAAATTGTATATCTTTTACGTATCAACCGTGTGCAGAAGAATGGAGGAAATTCGGATTAGAAAAAAAAGATCGTTTTTGGGCTTTCACAAATCATGTAGTACTGTTAAATGGAAAAGATGAAGGATATTTACGTACAATAGGACCATGCTGCTGTGATTTATTTCATTGGTTGGGAGTTTTGAATAAAATAATATGTGGAAATGTCTGTTTTTCAGTAAGGGGACTAGTCGAATGAATTCGGCCGCTGCAGAATTTTCATTCGCCATGTGGGCGAGCAAGTTATAAATTTTATGAGCCCACACCAAATTTTACTCGCAATTTGCGAGTGGGCGAGCGTTAATTTTAAACCCTGTGCTAATAAGAGTTACTTCCCTCTGAGAGCTCTTCTGTGTTGCTGATGTAAACAATATGTCAGACGTCAGTGACAGTTGTTCTGTCGTGTGTATATTAAATGCAGTAAATACAAAATGCGCTGTATCTTCACGATTTCCGAGTGAATCTGGACTGAAGAAGTTAAGTGAATGTGCCAGACCTATTTATAATCATTTAAGACAGTGTGCAATAAGTGGCAACGATATTGAAAGCGAAGGGCAATTGATTGCAGCTCGATGTGGACTGTTTGAGACTGATCTCAACTTGTACACCGTGTGTCCATTTCACAGAGACACTCTCGGCATAGCTTGGCAAAAGAAATCGACATGCCAGTATCCATTTCACGAAGGGAAAGCCAAGCCTTACCGTAGTTTTTCACTTCACATGAGCAAGCTGGTCTTCTCAAATTTATCCACATTGGTACCCGTTGGATCAGGTAGGCCCTATGTGTAAAAGTACTGAGTGCTATTTTGAATTCATACTGCTCTAGGCCTAATTATGAAAGGGGATGTTCTTAGGAAGTGTGAATGTGGTGGAAAGGGGGGGGCACATTTTCACATACACCGTTTTAAATATAAACTATACAAATTTTAAAAATAAATTTAATTATATGAATATAATCAGTGATATTTTCTTATACCGCCTTTCACATTGACAAAACAAATGGAATATTATATAACTTTTTTGTAACAAGATCATAAAGAATTAAAATGACCATATGAAGTCATCATATAAAAGAATTTAAAAATGCAATTACACAAAGTAAACAGGAAATTTGTGGTATTAAATAATAATTTTTTTTATTGTAGGCATTTGTCGCAAGTGCATAGATCTTGTGCACAATCTTCCTGATGTTCATATAGAAAACCTGACTCAAACAGACTTGAAGGTAAAGGTAATTTATATCAAAATGAAATGCTTTAGCACGTACATGGCTATGTTTCTGCTAGGAATAAGGGAAACTGCCCAACCCATGTATGTTATGATTTATTGATGGGAAAAGATGGTTTTGTCACAGTGTGAAAGAATATGTGATTTTTTTATCATAGTACTATTAAAGTAAATTTTCAAACATGCAACGACTTAACACAATTCAATATTTTCCTTCTCCTAATAAAGAATGGACATTGTAAATATTCCCTGTTCTGATTGAAAGAGCTTAAATGAATTTGACCCTGACGGAGACTATATGTACCAAATATTCTCGAGATGTTCAATTGTTGAAATTCCATTTACATGTACAATATTTTCAATCTCACAATGGTTTAACTACAGAGTATATGACATCTCAATAACTATATAATGACCTTGAAATTTAAAAAAAAAAATCAAGATTTTAAGGATATATATTTAGAGAGTGAAGCACTTGCATGAATTAAAATGTAAGGAAAAAAAGACAAGTGAAATATATCCAACTACAAAACATTAAATTTTCTGGTTATTGCAATTTCTTTGCCTTTTTAATCCTCATTTGTTTCTGTCTTTACTTACTACAGTATATAATATATAATCAAAATTGAGCAGTTAAGATGTCAAAGCTTAAATAATTAGCCATTGTGAGACTGAAAATATGGATTTCAACAGCTGTTATATCAAGAGAACCTTTGGTGGGGTATATGGATTTAGATAATTTTTATCCACTCACACAACTAGTTGCAGAGGGGATTATGAGTGTGTTTGTTGCAGCTTGTGGACACAATTGTTCTTGTGACTACCAACATTTTAAGCACACTGTAACCATATAGGATATACTAGCTAGTTTTCATATCCTGATGTATGTAATTATGAGTCCCCAACAGGCAATGGGACTATAGGTTTTGTCCATCTGTCTGTCCACTTCTACGTTTTTTGAAGAAACGGAGGCATTTTCAATCTTTATTGGAATCACATTACTCATGTTAGTAGGGAACTAGTACATATTGCCTTTTCTCAGAATGCAGCAATTGTTTAATATGTATTATTTAAATTTTTAGGTTGGAAATGTAGATGAAAAGAATGTCTTATCTGCCGTCACACAGGTACATTTAACTTAACTGAAGCAGATTGGGAATATTAGTACTTATAAATTAGGTTATCTTTAAATCAGAATTGAAAGACTTTGATCACCAAAATTATAACACCATTGATTTTAAACAATTTTTTACAGAGGCGTGCTGCTTATAGTCTGCAACCATTTGAAGATGATCAAATTGAGGGGGAATACTTTGAACATTCAGACCAGGTACATAATTTTGTTTAATTGTTTGTCATCTGTAATTATTAATATTTTTAACTTTTCTATAATTGTTGGTTCGGTTTCAACCAAACTTATCACAAAGCACCCTTGGGTGAAGGGGATTCAATTTTCTTTTCAAAAAGCAGTGTGCCAGTAAATGGAAACTTATGTAAAAGATTTATTACACAGTGTAAATATACAAGTTTGTTCAAATCATGACCCTCGGGGTATGGTGGGGCGACACTGGACAATTTTACATAGGAATATAAAGCAAATATATATGGAAACATGCTCAGGTATTGTAGAATTAAGATTGTTCCAATCATGACCCCAGGGGTAGGATGTGGCCACAAAGGGGATCAAAGATTTTTGTAGGAATTTTCTTTGAAAATTTTCTATTGCCATAATGATCAAGGGAATATCTAGATTAATACTTGTAGAATGAAACCATAAAGAACTACATATAGCTGGTATCTGCTTTTCTCTGGGGGGAAGTGTTAAATTCTCACAAGCTCTGCGACCCATGGGCCTCTTCTTTCAAATCATGTAAAAGTCTTCCATGTGAATATGTATGTGGGGAGATCTATGAAAAAAATCTTCTTTGTGATAATTAATTCCTATTATAGTGCACTCCTATCTACTGATTAAAATTTGAATTATAATTTCATATATTATTTACTAATCGTACTCAACTTTAAATAGCTAGGTTTCTCAATATTTTATAAGCATCATAGATTACATGATGATGACAAAACATGTCTTCACTGTAATTCAGATTCTCAACTATAAATAATTTGATTTCTTTTGATTTTCAGTTTTCATCACAGGAGAGTCCTCACCTGTCACAGACCTCAAACTGGAGTGATGAAAATACAACCGGACTTGAGGCATTTAATAGTGTAATCCAAACTATATCAAAGGGAAAATTTAGCCCCTTGAAATATCAACTGCAGAAACCTCTTCAAGACATAACAGCTCAAAACAGAAATTACTTACAGAAAAAAGCATCGCAGATGGTCCATAGTGTACTGGAAATGGTTGCTCCCGGACAGTCGAAAGAGCTTTTGAAACTCATTAAGGAGCCTGAACAACCCACAAAATCCAACGAAGAATCTGAGCATCTAATGCAACAGTTGACTAAAATTTATTATGAATCCTCTTACAATGCTGTGAAAGACCATACTCTTTCTATAATGGCTGGACTGTCGACAAAAGAAAACCTGAAGAACAGAATTCCAGGACTTACAAATTACCATATCAACAAAGTTAGAGCAGTTACACCAGACCAAATCTTTCAGAAGGTAAATGAACCACCAAAGAAAAGACAAAAAATGGACCAAACCAAACTAGAACACTGTCTGTCATTTTTTTTCAACTCCTCCTTTCATCAACTTGTGTCTTATGGTACAAAGGATTTGGAACTTGATTCAGGCGAAAAAATAGTTATCCCAGATGTCCTTCGGACTGCTTGCCATTCTACAATTATTGACTTGTATGAACAACATTGCAAGGACACTGGCTTCTTACCGCTCTCAAGGGCATCATTATTCCGAATATTATGTGCCTGCTCGGCTTCTAAGCGTCGGAATCTCTACGGCTTGGATAATATTACAGCTGATGGCCTAGCTGCTTTCAAGTCTTTGAATAACATCCTTGACAATCTTGAGCTTAAAGGCATCATAGACATGGATAAGAAGGCTACCATGAGACATCTTCTCTCTGAAAGTCAAAACTATCTGAAGAGAACCTTCAAGTTTCATGTTTCAGTGAATTCTTCATGTGCTGACCATTGTATAACATGGGCTTGCAGCGACACCAACGATGACAAATTTCAGTCAGTGTGCAATCATGATCATGTAGACAGCTGTCAACAGTGTGAAAATCTATCAATGGTCCTAGATCAGCTGTGCTCCTTAAACTTAGAGGATGATGAGGCATTGGATGTCAATGAGGCAGTAAACAACATCCAAGCATGGAAGGCTCACATCATAAGAACGATAAACCAAGATCGTGGTAGAGTGGATCTTCTAGATGGCATGCAAACATGTCAAATACTCTTGATCATGGACTGGGCCATGAAGTGCCTCCCGCTTTTACATCGAGAGAAGCAGTCTGATTGGTTTGGCCAAAAAGGGATCTCCTGGCATGTTACAGTTGGCATCACAAAAGATGACAAAGGAACTTTGAAGGTAAAATTTAAGTAAACAAAAGAAGGAAATAAGTAAATTATTACTCATGCAGTTAGTTTTCTCTAGAAATTACTAAGATCTTGAAAAAATGAAAAAAAAATTGTCCAAGTCCTGGATATAGAATTTAATTTTAATACAAACCAGTGTTTTTGTTCACTATATATATATATATATATATATATATATATATATATATATATATATATATATATATATATATATATATATATATATATATATATATATATATATATATATACATGTATTATATATCATAGTATGTTTTCTCTTTTTTCAGCATAGCACTTGGGTGCACATTTTGGAAAGTGGAAAACAGGACTGGTTTAGTGTAGCATCCCTCTTAGAGCATACCCTCTCAGCTGTGGTTAAGCAGTATCCTTTTGTCAAAGAGGCGTTCATCAGGTCTGACAATGCTGGGTGCTACCATAATGGATATCTGTGGAGTTCGATTCCATCTATATCTGAGAGATCAGGTAAATGTACATTTTGACATACCTGCCTTGCATATATTATAAGGTACCAGGATAAGAAAATGAAGAAACAGAAAATAATACATATTCTTTCCCATATCACCTCTGGTCCTTTGGATGATATTTGTGTACCAGGCTGATAAATAGTGTGATGTGGAAAAGGGTATTTTTTTAAAAACTTAAATTAGAAAAACTTTTAATTTAAATGTGTATTTCAGTAAAAATAAAGCATACAAGTACACTGTATGTACTTCAGACATGTGTAAGTACATAGTTATGATGAGCAAGAATACATTAATAGAAAAAAGAGAAAATTTTATTTTGATTATATTTTAAAGCTGTATCTTTTTCCTTGCATTAATATGATAAAATTTTTCTTTGCAGGAATTGAGATTAAGAGATACAACTTTAGTGAAGCACAATCAGGAAAATCCTATTGTGACGCCAAAATTGCTCATCTAAGGAAGAAGATGAGAATGCATGTTGCGGATGGAAATGACATCAAGTTCCCAGCTGACATGAAGATGGCCTTAGATAGTGGAGGTGGAGTTACAGGATGCCAAGTAGCAGTTGTGGCAGTAGATTACAGCCATCAGCAGATATTCAATCACAAATGGAGGGATGTACGCTTCATTACAGATCTGGAAGTAGAGGCTTCTAAGATGGTCACATACCATGCATATGGCATTGGAAATGGAAATATTATTGAGACATCCTCAATGGTCTCTTCACAGCAAAATTCGACAGGTCTAAAGATCTTATCTGACTTCAGGAAACCAGAGAAGCAAGAAGGTCACATACGGAATCCAACTATTATTAAGGAGCCCCATCAGTGTTTCCCTTGTTCAGAGGAAGGTTGCGTACAAAGTTTTTGTACCTTTGAGGACTTTGAGGAACATATGTACTTTGAAAAGCACACCTATGAATTTGATCAAACTACAGATTTATCTACGTTTGACAAAGTGAAACTGAGGTGGGCAGAAAAGTGTAATTTAGTCACAGAGAGTGAAGAGCCGATCTCCATTCCATCAACATCAGGGTATGATAAATCCAAACAAAGTGCTGCACCAAAAGGTTGGGCTCTTCGAAAGGAAAGAAAACAAGTTCGATTTAAGCAGCATGTGCGAGATTTCCTCAAAGATGTATTCAAGACAGGTGAAGATTGTGGAAAGAAGGCTAATCCTATAGAAGTTGCTTTGGAAATGAGAAAAAAAACTGATGATAATGGTAAGCGTATCTTTGCAGCCCAGGATTGTTTAAAACCGAGCCAGATAATGTCTTACTTCTCGAGATTAACATCTCAATGCAAAGATTCCTTCAAGAAAAACAGAGAAGAAGAGATGGAGGAGGATGAGTACCTAGAACATGTTCTGTATGAAATTGAAATGCAGGAAATCAGAAACAATGTACAGTCTTCTCATGCTTAAAACATTGATAGTTTGTTTGTATGGACCTATTTCTAGTTTAAACACAATACCAGTACCACTAATGTAATTTTTATGCGCCCGGATCGAAAGATCTGAGGCGTATATTGTTTTTGTCCTGTCTGTCTGTCTGTTTATCTGTGTGTCTGTTTGTCTGCCAACTTTAACCTTAGCCATAACTTTTGAACAATGAATGAAAGAGACTTCATATTTTATATGCATACTCCACTTATAAAGCTTTTTCAAATGACACCAGGGTCTATGACCTTGTGACCTTGACTGTGTCCTATATGCAGAAGATAGCTTTTTTTAATCTTCACCATAACTTTTGAACCATGAGAGATAGAGATTTCATATTTGGTATGCATACTACATTAATCAAGTTCTTTCAAATGACACCAAGATCTATGACCTTCTGACCTTGACTGAGACCTTTATGCTAAAGATATGTTTTTAAACTTTGTTGTTGCTGGGCGCATAGTGTTTCACAAGCACATCTTGTTGTTTTACAAACTGTGGTAAATAAGATGCTTTAGTTAGAAATAGGGAAAAATTGTATATATTACACTGCTGTTTTGTTGACTATGAAAAAGCTTTCTATAATCTAGTCTAAGGATGAAGCTTAAATCATATGCCATTAATGTAAAGATGATGTGCATGATTAAATCGCTTTATCAGAATGTGAAAGCTTGTATAAAACATAATGGGACATTATATCAGAGTATTTCAAATTTTCAGCTGGTGTATTACAAGGTGAAATTTTGTCACCATTATTGTTTTAAATGTACATATGTTGATGATTTTAAAAACAATTTTATATCTACCTATTGTCCATAGCTAGAACTACATATACATGCATAATAGAACTACAAATGAATTATTTATTTTTACTTCTGTATGCTGATGATACAGTACAAATCTCATAAATGACAGATGGTCTACAAAATATGTTTGATTCATTGTATGTAAATGTTCAGAATACAAAAATAGTAGTCTTTAGAAACTGAAATTTTAAGGAAGGCCTGAAGGCATGAAGCTTAAGATGTTGAATAAGTACATTTTTCATTCGGTAAAAGAGTACTTAAGGTTAAACAATACATATCACTGTATGGTAATATATTGTGAATTGGGTGAATTTCCTCTTGAACTGATCAGGGAAAAGAAAATCCTTGAATACTAATTATTTTAAATTAAAATGATAATTGTATTCTTCAAGCATGTCTCCAAGAAAGGATAGGAAATAATGATAATTGGGTTGTAAATATTTGTTATTGTTAAAACTCAAAAACAAAAGACAAAAACAGTTATTGTTATTGTTAATATCAATGTTAAAAATTAAATTTCATGGCTGGACTCAGCAGAACTGTTAGATAAATAAACATTAACACAATTTACTTATATACTATACTCCTGAAGACCAAGTGCCTTCAAATTGATACAGTTACTTAGTAATGTTAGTACACAGAATGAAAACGAATAATGTAATCTAGAAAATTTTTTAAAAAATGTGCATCAAGAACAGTGTTTTGAACTTATTTATACATGGTAGAAATATTATATGTACTGTACATGTTGCATGTTAAACGTGTTAAAATGTATGATTGTGAGATATATGTCTCTTGACTTCAATACGCTGAACAGAGATAAAATAAATAGAATACACAATGTCATTAAATGCTCCTTAATTTTAAAAGATTAAATTCATTTCAAATTGTTTGAATTGAATAAAAAATGTTTTTATCTTTGCAGAATCTGATTTCTTCTTTATGCATTATTTGAAATACAAGCAAGCAGTTTTGATAAGGATATAATCAGGTTGAGAGACTGGAGTCCACTAGATTTTCTGACTTCAGCATAAACGCATGTTATATTAGCTAATCTGTTTACTTTTTTGAAATTTGTCTAATGCTGTAATCTTGAGAATAAAAAGAAAAATTAAAGAATGACACATAATTATACATCCATAGGTCCTCTGCTTATTTCCATAGCACTTCTCTGTTTTGAAGAACAAAGTTTGAAAAATTTGAAAGCATTAATAATGATGTGGCCCCTGGGCCTCTTGATTCAAATTTTAATTGATGCATATTTTTTCTGCTTATTTCTAAATAGCACTGCTCTGTTTTGAAGAAGAATAACACTCTCAACATGCTAAAAATGTCATGTTTCCAAAATTTATGACATGTTGCCATGGTAACAATGACGCATAGCAACAAATTCTTTGCATAATTTTAAATAACAGAATTAAAGACTTTAAAGGGAGTTTTGAGAAATTCAGAGACAGTTCATGCAACATGTGCACCTCCTATATAAATGTTCCAGTCATTATAGAAGATGACGCTAAATAATTTTCATGATATCTACATGATCACTGAGCATGAAAAGTTGTATTAACAATGTTGTTGCCATGGGTTAATAAATTATATAAAAAAAAAAAAATTCCCGAAGCTCTTTAATCACTGTGGTAAATTAAATTCTGAAAAATCTTTACAAACATACATGAGTGCATGTCAAAAGTTAAATTATTTCCTTTGTTGCTAGGGGGAATTTCCTGTTGCTATGGCGATTAGTATTTGAACAAAATTCCTGGATTTATAAAGAAGTCTCAGAAATATTTTCCTACTTTAAAATTTGATTTTGGTATCCACCGATAACATTATAATTGATAAATAACTCGCAAAATTGACAATTTGTCTCTTTTTCTTAATCAAAACATCCATTTTTGTTGCTAGGCAACCGACCGTAAATATAAAAAACACACTTTTGAATTTAAATTCCAAAAAAGATGTTTCTCTGCCCTTATGGAAAATATACCATACTCTTGTATCATGCCAGAAGTTTTAGATATATGGCCTTGAAAATTGTCAAAATTAACAAAAATGCTGAATCAGCAAAAAGTGCAAAACATGCATATCTTCCATTGCCTGTAAAAGAAATATCTTAAAATAAAAAGTCTATGTATTACATTGTTTTATCATTTTAAATGTTTATCTTTTTGATAACATTATTTAAAAACCCCTCTGGTAATATACACATTCAATTTCGAGCCTTTAAGTTTAGTGATATATTTGACCATCCACATGGAAAATTGACTGGTTGCTAGGGAAAATTTCTTTGGCCATGTTTCCATAGTAACCAGGACCCAAAATAATTTTCATTTTACATATGTGGTTCATAGTGTAAGAGAAACCTATATGTGAAAAATCATCGAATTCTGAGAACCCTCATGATTCACTTTTATATACATTTTGTCTGATTCTTACAGAGACCTGTACTTAATGTCTAGTGAGTATAGTAGGCCAGAGCATCATCGAAAGTCGGAAACATTGGATAATTTGCATAAAAGGCGAAGCAATAATTATCCAATGTTTCCCACTATCATTGTTGTCCATGGCGTACTATACTAACTAGACAGTGATTCCTAATAATTCCATTTCATTGTGAAAAAATTGTACATTTATACTTTTAAAATGTAGACATAGGGTGAGATCACCATGCATCGGACACATACCTTGCTTCGGACAACTTTAGGCAATAAACTCTCTTTCAACTTGAGAGTTCTGTGTATGTATTTGTTTCTGTCTTAAAGATGAAGATTTAATTTTTTTAACGATACCGATTGTTTTTATCATATTGTGATAAAAATACCCCGAGAATGGCCTTGGAGTTACGTCATATTTTACATCACCAAAGGGGAATAACCCGAAATTTATGATTTTGCATTTTTTAGAGTTATCGTTCTTTTAAATTCGACTGTCACGAAACGAGTCGGACTTTGGTGAATTTTGTCAGGGATTGGTAATTTTACATAGATTATAAAGAAATTTCACTTCAATGTTTGTTTAATTCTTATTAGAATTGATTTTTACTAGTATACTCATTTCACCGTACATCGGACAAAAATTAACCATGCATCGGACACTTTCTGATGCAAAGTTAATCACTACCATTTTCATACAGAACCTAACTGACAGTTGTTTTTTGCGGAAATAGAAAATAAAAACTCCATATTTTCAGTCAAAATACAAGTTATTGATATATGAGTCTGGAATTTGACTCAATTTATTTCTACAAACCATAGTATGATAAACCATGAAAAAAGGGCGCGAATTACCGCATTATAAGCATTTTAAAGCGTTTCTAAGGCAGACTGAGGTCTCTCGAATCGTTCTACATTTGTGCAAAGATATCGTCAATTAAATTTAAGTTGAGGGTTATTTCTTAGATAAAAGATAAAAATATATCCATATCAAGCATTTTAAAGCACTTTGATAAAGGTATAATATTTTTCTGGTCAAAATACCGTCTGTCCGATGCATGGTAAACAATGTCCGATCCATGGTGAAATTTGAGTTATCACTAAAAACTCGATTTTTGAGGATATTTTCTCAATAAAGGGCATATAATTGTGTCCCAAATTGATATTTTAATCACAAACTAAATGTTAAACTCCATTTTGATAATTTTCCGTCGGTAGCGATATCGCTAGAACTTGTTGAAGTACAAGGGTATCCGATGCATGGTGAATTCACCCTATATTTAAATTACACGAGAACTCTCATGTCAATATCAATAATCATCGCCCACTGACAAAAACACAACACAAAGGCAGTCGCACGAGATTTACACGCATATTTGGCCTCCTTGGTGTCGGACACAGAGACAGATGCGCACGAGATTTGCATGCGTATTAGACCTCCTTGGCTCCTGACCTATCGACTTGCCTACTTCACATTCGGGTAAAATTATCAAGAAATCAACTTTGCTTGCTTTCAACGAGTTGTCACAGAGAAAAAAAAATAGAAATAAGATATAATCACTCTAATGTGATGTAAATGAATAGTTTAATAGGACGTGACTGGCCTGAATAATAACTAATATCATTTTCAATTCTACCGTCCGCGGTAGCTCAGTCGGTAGAGCGCTCCCTTTGTGAACGGAAAGTCGTAATCGAATGCCGCCACTGCTTCTTTGAAAATCTTCTCCTCTGCTCCTGGGTATTAAATAAACCAATTACATACACACTGTACAAGGTTATGATGAGCAAGAGTGCCTTTACCAAAATTGTGAATTTTAAGGCCCCAGGGTCAGAGGTTCTAGCGTAAGGGCGGGGCTCTATTGATTATATAGTGAAAAAATACATGAATTCTTTAAAAATCTCCTTCTCTGCTCCTGGGTATTAAATAGATTAAATAAGTGCTTAGTTTTGATGAGCAGGAGTGCCTCTACCAAAATTATGAAAGGTATTAAGCAGTTGAACTACCTATACAGTTATGAACAAGGATCCTTATCTTCCAGAATTGTGAATTTCAAGGCCCCAGGGTCAGGGGTACCATAGAGGGGGGCTGTACTAAAAAATTATGAATGGCTTGTTTGAAATCTGCTCCTTGGTATTAATCAAATATTTTTGAAAAGCAAAAATAACTTTTCAAAAATTGTGCAATGTGTGGGTCTAGGACCAAGGGTCGGGGGTCCATGTGTTGTAGGGGCACTACTGATTATTGCTGAATATTACAATAGACCTAAATTCGCTTTAGGTCTATGATATTACTGATTACTTGAAATACATTTTTTGTTCCTCTGCCTTGCCTATGGATATTAAGTGACCAAACTTAGCAACTGCTAAGTGTATAGTTTTGATGATCAATGATGCCTCTTTCAAAGTTGTAAATGCCATAGCATCTGGCTTAAAACATGAATAAAATTCAATCACTGGAAAGTTGTTGCATAATGCTCAAGTGACCTGTAAGGCCCATGGGCCTCTTGTTAAAAACATTTGTAATCAAGTGATACTTTCTTTCTATTTATCAATGATTTACCGGTATTTATAAACTGTAAACGTTTTGACTTTATACCACATAGTTTGGAGCTAATGTAAAAATAAGTTTTTAGACGTGTTGCCCTTTGACGAAACCTTAAGGATAATATCCTTAGAGTTTATTGGACATCCTTACCAATAAAAGTGTATTGGTTCAATTAATCATCCGTTTACCACCAACAGATAAGTAAAGTGTTGCCTGAACCCTTGTGAAGTTAAAATGATTTCACATTAAATATTAAATTCAGGAATACTTTTCCCTATAACTTTTTATGGCTAATTTACCCAAAATTCCAACCCCCTTAAGTAGTTTACTTAGTATCCAACGGTACATTACATCTTTTTTGTTTCCATATGAGGGACTTCTTAACAGCACATAACTGGTTTTCAGTGTCCTCTGGAAAACTGCACTAAACAGTTTTCAACGCAAAGAGCTGTTGATGACAATGTATTAATGGGCATCTGCTCATTTGCTGCAAAAGAGAGATTATGTATAACAGAAAAGGCGAAATATATTTACCATTAAAAATCATGAAAATGTATCCGACAAACAAAAAACCAGGGCTCCTTTCTGTTACCGGTTTGAAGGATATGAAAGATGCAGTGCATTCACTACTTTCAGGTTGGGCACTTAAAGAAAGAGAAGGCAGAGTCATTTTTACCATTCAGAAAGTCTAAAAGTCTAAAATCGGTAAAATTAGTGGAAACAAAGTTGACGCTTTTAGTGCTGCCAAAGAAATGAAATTGTCCGTAAAGTTTAAAACAACAGATTTCCTCTCTGGGCAACAAATTTCATCTGATTTTTCAAGGCTTGTTCAGCTTGACAGACGAACATCTAATGAAGACTACTGGGCTGCAGTATGTGAGAATGATTGATTGAATATTGTTTAACGTCCCTCTCGAGAATTTTTCCCTCATATGGAGACGCCACCACTTGCCGGTGGAGAGCTGTAAATTTTGCCCTTTACTCGGCACTCAGGGCCATTGAGAAGGATGAGACATTTTTCGTGCCAGCACCTACTGCGACACGGGACGTCGGTTTATACGGTCTCATCCGAAGATCCGGTCTCCACGTCCCAAAGTGGGATTCGAACCCGCGACGTAAGGATCGACTCCTTCGCGACTCGAGAGCAGACGCTCTAACCAGTGCGCCAGGGATGTCAACGAATATTGGAATATTCATTCGATGAATTGATAATTGAATAGTAATTTGTAAATGTTTTTGGAATTGTAATTATAAAATAAGTTTCTTTCCAAATGTAAATAATTAAATCCATTACATTTTGAAGAAAACGACTCTATTAAACTATACCACACAGAACATGAATTTATATACAGATGCAGCTTGATTAAATAGTTGAAAAATAGTACCCCTAACAATGCTGTGTTACAGCTTTTTAAATAAAATTACATTTAATATTCATCAACTGCTGTGTCCCCTAACCTACATCTTTTACGCATGAATGTTTTCCACCCACACTGAAAATTGTCCGCATTGGGGCAGATGTGGCAGGAATAGATAAATACCGAGAAGCAAGTTTACTTTGACCACTTTCACACGCCTGGGTTAAACCTGGATCAGTGTAACCCAGGCTGAAGTTTAGCTCAAATTTGTTGATTCACTTGCACACCTGAAAAACTCAAATGAGATCAGCTCAATATAGTACCCTTATTCTGAACATGGCAGTAGGGAGGTTTAAATTATGGTTTTAGATGAATGATGAATATTTTGATAGAATTGATATGGTGATATATGTGGCAAAAGCTCATAACAGGCATATCGCATCGGTTTTGTAAATGGGGGCAGCCAGAGTTTTTTTTAGGTCACCTGAGTAAACTCAGGTGACCTATTGCTATCTGTTTTCGTCCGTCGTCGTGCGTCGTCCGTCGTGCGTTAACATTTGAACATTTTCAGCTTCTTCTCTGCAACCACTGAACCAATTTCAACCAAATTTGGCACAAAGCATCTATGGGTGAAGGGGAACAAAAATTGTGAATTTCATGATCCTTGCCCCCCTGGGGCCTGGGGGTGGGGCCAAAACCACTAAAATTAATGCAATCTTTAAAAATCTTCTTCTTTACTCCTGGACATCAAGCAGTCAAACTGTTTGCATGATTGTAATCAACAATGAGTCCTCTACCAAAATTGTGAAATTCATGGCCCTGGGGTCAGGGGTTCTAGTGCTAGGCTAAATAAGTATGTAGTGAAAATGCATTATTTCTTTGAAAATCTTCTTCTCTGCTCCTGGGTATTAAATAAACCAACTAAGTACATAGTTATGATGAGCAAGAGTGCCTCTACCAAAATTGTGAATTTTATGGCCCCAGGGTCAGGGGTTCTGGTGTTGGGTGGGGCTCTATTGATTATATATAGTGAAAATACATGATTTCTTTGAAAATCTTCTCTGCTCCTGGGTATTAAATAAACTAAGTACATAGTTATGATGAGCAAGAGTGCCTCTACCAAAATTGTAAATTTTATGACCCCAGGGTCAGGGGTTCTTATTTGGGGGGGGGGGGGGGCTCTAATGATTGTATAGTGAAATGCATGAATTCTTTGAACATCTTATCCTTTGCTCCTGGTTAACATACTAATGATCTAATTACATATTTAAGGCCAGGATTTATTTTGTTTTCAGTTTTACAAACCCTTCGCTCAAGGTTTTGAATTTTCAGAAAAAAAATAAAAAAATTTTCTTTCCGATGTCAAATTTGAGTCGGGATCGAGATTTCAAATTTACGAACTCGCACTTCCGGTTTTAAGATGAAAAGGCGGGTAAATAAAGCTAGATGGTACGAGAAGATAGCTTGGTTTAGTGTAAAATTCTTCGATACGAGTGCCATTCAAAACGTTTCACCCGTTCAAAGGACAAATAAAATGCTGACGACTTTGTTGCACAATGACATGCATATGCTGGTGAGATAATTATGTATTCGTTTCAAAAGTATCTGTCTGTAAATTATTTTCCTCCCCCAGGTTTTAAACTGCCCGTGGTAGCTATTGCATATTGCCAGCGACATTGTTTAGGACTCTGTTATAGCTTACAGTCTAAGCATCATTCTTCAGAAAAGGGTTGCTTATGCATCAGATGTAATGAATAAAACTATGGGAGAAGTTAAGTCCATTTGAGGAAGAAATAAACAATAACCTGAAGAAATAAAAATAAATTCAACTATTAAAAGGCAAAAATATACAAATATATACAGGCATGTAGTATCATTTGTATCAGCCAGAAAAATTATTTTACACTTAATTGAAAAAATGTTCACTCTATTCCCCAATTCTCCCTGTCTGTTTTATGATAGGAATTATAATTTTAGGCATCAAGTAAATTTAAGAACAATGTCTACACATTTACCTAACACATATTTAAAAAAACTTTTATTCTCATGTTCATAACTAAACCTGAACATAAAAAAAAATGCTGGCCTTATAATGAAGAAAGGGGCCTCTTTCAAAATAGATAATTTCAGGGCCGCTGGGTCAGGGGTACCAGGGGGGTACTTTGACTTAAAATAAATTAATGCTTTGAAATCTGTCCTTTGATAAGCAATGGTGCCTCCTTCAAAATTTGTGAATTTTATGGCTTTTGAATTAAAACATGAACCAAATACAATCGCTGGAAAGTTGTTACATGATACTCAGGTGACCTATAAGGCCCGTGGGCCTCTTGTTTTTTTTTTACTTACCTGTAAAAGGTGACAAGCAAAACGAAAAAGATTTTTCCCAAACTCGAAAATCCTATTTCCGAGGGGGGGATCTTTCAATGCCAATTTCCTTTCATGTCTAGTGTACACGAAAGCACTGTTTTAGGAATAGTTGCTACAATATGAAGAGCTGTTGCATCCCTGTATAAAAATTACATTTCATTTCCGGGAATAACTTTTGGAAACAGAGGAATTTTATGCTGCATAGAATTCCTTGCATCATAGGGGCTATTAGCTGCAGATCTGTAGCTCTCGATCGAAAAAAAATATTGATAGACCGGAGAGCTACAGTGCCACCCATTTAAAAAAACTGTATATATATTGCGCACAAAAAGTGCGCTCCATTCTTGATAAATTCTTCCAAATTCTTACCTCAATTGCAAAAAAATAGAAGATTTCAAATAATTCCTCTCTCCTCTATCAAGTTCTCTCGTAGTTGACATCTGAACGAAGCATATTGGGCCGAATTATCTTTGAAACCAAAATGGCAGTATAAAAAAGCGAAATGTACGATGCTTGCAATATCGGGGCCAGGAGGACTATTAACAACAATTATGAGGAATGTTTTGTTGTGGAAAGAGTCAAAGAATATGTTAGGAACACACGGTTAGTAATATTTTGAGAGTTTAAAAAACATGAAGAAATAAATCGAGAAGCGAGCGCATTTTTTGTGCGCAATAAATATAGTTTTTTCAATGGGTGGCTCTGTAGCTCTCCGGTTTATCCATATATATTTTTTCGGAGAGCTACAGATCTGCAGCTAAGGGGCTATGGACTGTCCTCACATTCCAAATCTATCACCAGGAGGTAAACGTGCAGAATTATTCCGGAACAGAAAACGATATTTAAACAATAAAATGCTTTCTTTGTTTGTTTTTACTGGAATTAACGGAAGCAGCTGTTCCAGAAAAAAAAAAACATAACCCACATAAGCGGGTTTTGTAAATTTGTTCTGCAATAGCTGCGACCGTTAATTCCATTAATAACAGACAAAGAAAGATATTTTATTGTTTATATTTATATATGTTTAAATAATTATTTAAGTAGGATTAAAATGGTTAATTATTGTATTAATGATGCGAACGTCTTTATACGTTTCATTGATGGAACAGCCACTGATCAAGAAATCTGAACAAGCGACATGCCCTTATGTAATTCTTGCAGTTATTAACGCAATGGGTTTTCTTAAGAAATGAATGAGAAAATATTCAGTTGATGTAAATATTTTTCAATTAATATTCAAGCCATATGTGACCATGATTTAATGATTTCCAATATGGTTACTAGATGGCCTGGAAGAACCCACGATATTTCAGAATAGCAACATATGCACACGACTGGAAGAAGGATAAATTCGGGGAATTCTTAAAGGTGGTGATTGATACCTACTCATACCTTACTTGATTGCTTCACTACTCACGTGTACAAACAGGGAGGAGAGGCGGTTTAATAATCCCATTCATACTTACGTCATATTGACAATATGGCGTCGGTTTCAAAGGAATAAACATTCCGAGTGACGAGTTGTTTACAAATGGCGTCCCTCAAGTGTCACCGTCAAATTTAGTTTGATATCTTCGAAGTACTGTTTTTATTATATAAGTTTTTTTATACATATTATCTACATAATGGATACTGGTGATCAAACTTTGACTTTGGATGCAATTTTGACCTGGAAAACAGAGGCTTTCCGTGAATATCTTGGAAAACGCGGACTTGCTAAAGACAAAGCCAAACCAGAACGTGCAGCGTTAGCTTATTCGGCACATATTATGAAAATTTCAGAAGTACTATCGGTCGCAGAAAACATGAAGGTGAGGCAGAAAGATAATGATAGTTTGTTATATATTATTGGGATCATCATACCAGATCCTTTTTCACTTCATGACCAGTTGGTAGATGAGCGATATGGAATGAAATACTGGCCACCTATTTACTTTTTACATTTTCGATCTGTACATTGTAAAACTAAGTATAACAGAAATGAAAATGCAATCAGGCCTCCGTTATGTAATATCATGGGCTACACTTCAGTTAATCCTAATCTTAAGCCTTTGAAACATGGTCGAGAGATGGAACCTATATACAAAGATGCTTATGTTTTTAATATTAAAGAAAACCATAAAAGTGTTGCTGTGTCATCAGGTAGCAGTGCGACCTTATTTAGCTGCTTCCCCAGATTTGCCCTTTTTTGTTCATGTTGTGGTGATGAAGTAGCAGAATTTATGTGTCCTATGATATCAAAATGTTCTGATTGTACAGATTTTTGTGCTTGCAACTTACCTAACGAAAAATGGCTGAAATATTGCCGACTCGGCGTTAAACAATATAAAATCAATCAATCATAAATAGACAATAGAAAACGTATTAACTCTTTCAGAATAGAGAGCAACTTCGAATTATAGTCTACCTGATTAAGTTTATCAAGTGCGTTGGTCCACAGGTAACAGGAATTGCCAAACTTGCAGTAAAACAACTTTCACCTTGAACTAAGAGAATGACCCTTTTCAATGGCTCCAAAATACAACACAGTTCTTTGAGAAGTTTTTTTTTCATAAGGGACTAAACTTTACACTCAAATTTGTTCAACTTTTCTTCTGGGACGTTCAATACGCAGTATAGCTAGTGAGTTGCGAGCTTTAGCGGGTCTTTTTTCGCAGACTGAAGACCATTATAATCTTCCAAAATTCCAAAGGCATTCACAGATTGTCTGACAAAATTCACAATTTGTGAAGCTTTTTTGTACCAACTGTTTCAATTTTTTTTTTTGCATCAGTTTCACTTTTACGAAAATCACAGGGAAAGGTTTGTATTCAATCCGTACCTTCCTCTTTGACCTATTATAACGGTAAGATTTAAATGTGTGCTTTTACTATGGAACTATGTTAAAGTTTACTTAATCATTCGCGTACATGTACATGCTTACTCAACCACTGACTCTTTTAATAAATATTGAACCAGTACCTTGTGTTCGTCATTGATTATGTGTGACTGTGAATAGGTTTAGGTAGCTGTTCCAGACAAAATAGTAAATAAATGTAAACTGGCCTTACAAAGAAATCGAGGATGAGTGATCATTGTCAAGACGAAGAAAAAGAAGAAGATGAGGCCTTCCCCGAGCTGAAATATAAAAGAAATTTAACTGCAAAAGGTCAAGATCTACTAGACAAATCTTTTGACTCTTTCATCAGCTCGACTACAGAAATTTTGGAAAAACGTTGATACCATTATTAAAGAAGTAGATCACACATCTTTTTAAAATCTCGAACTTATTCTTCATTTAAAATCTTCACTAAAAACAAGAAAAGATAAATTTGACGCAGTTATCATTGAAATCTGTGAATATCTGAAAAGACAATGTACCGTGAAATGTGTGTATGAACAACAAAGATTCCAATATTCAAGGAAAGGATATTCTATCTTATGTGAAACCGCTTTCAGAAAACTTAAAGCATTGCGAGAACAATCATCACAGTTTCATGATATAGAAACCATCTCAGGAAGATGTGCATTCAAATAGGTCAATAGAGATCACAAGAAAATGTCTCACAAACTTCTTCATCTAGCAGTAAACAAAGTACATTGTCTGAGAAGAGAACAAGGCAGAAATTGATCGTGCAAAATTAAAATATACCGAACTTGGAATGAAAGTCAAAGAGGAACAATTTCTGTAAGAATTAGGAAGAGCTAAGTCTCAGAAAATGACAGATGACTTAGAAGCAGATCTACAATTATTATCTGTGAAAATGGAGTTGAAGTTGTTAAAGCGGGAGTGAAGAAGATGGAAGTCAATGTGGTCAAAGTGATACCTGTATTAAACATTTAGGGAGTGTCGACAGTGAAGAAGGCTCAAAATCATATGTGGAACAACACGCTCAAATCCAAACTCAGGATATAACAGTTGTGTAAAATAGGAAAAATATTGTGAACGAAAATTTTAATCAGGAAATTCACAGCAGTCACATTCCACTGATTCCAGAAGCCTGTGCGTCTACACTGAATTCCCAGCCTCGCCAATAATTTCCTTCACAGTCATCCTGAAGTGTAGAACAATCGGCAACTTCAGATTGCACTCGTTATCTCCTCAAAAAGGACTAGATGTTTTCACGTCTCAATTTAACTTCTACGCATCGCACGTGGTGCTTCTTCTGAAGAGGACGTATTTTCATCCTAAGGTAAAAGCACAGGGGCCGGTAACATACTGTTTTTGATTTTACGTAATCACTATATGTATACAAAAAGAGAAAGGGAAACAACGTCAGCCCGAATTTACACAAGGTCGATCTCGGAAATATTTCGTATTTCATAGAAAAACCAATGCAGCGAATTAAATTTTAACTAGAATCATACTACAATAAATATTCTTTAATAAAACAGAAACCTCATTTATTTATATAGCGTTTAAGTTGGGTAATACTAACTCGATATCCAGTTGTGCGTGTCGATGTACTTTAAGTCTTCCACGAAAACGAGGTAAAATTCGCACATTTTCTCCAGTTTTTAAGTCTTTCCAGATATGGAAAACACAAACTAAAGATCCAGCGTTCACGAAAAGCATCTTTTTCTTTTGTTAATTGCAATTGAAACGTATAACCTCTCCGATTTGAATAAATACGATGGATTTTTTTCGTTCACGACAAGGCCCGAACCTAGAACAGACGACATTTTGGAAAAACCCATGATAGGTAAAAGGCGGAGCGTGATTGGTCAGATTTGTTCTGGAAAAACACTATTGACCAATTACATCTCGCGTTAAATCTTGGATGCAGGGTTTAGCGAATTTAGTGGACGACTTAAACTACATCACTTGCATGACAGGATATGCGACCGCGATGATATTTTTATTAAAGAGTGATTATTGCTGAATTATCCCAGGCGTTATTTCACAAACTGCAAGGTATTTTATTGAAAACACGAATCATTTCCGAGATCGGCCCTATGTAAATTCGGGCTGACGTTGTTTCCCTTTCTCTTTTTGTATACATATAGTGATTATGTAAAATCAAATACAGTATGTTACCGGCCCCTGTGGGTAAAAGCTGAAGTAAGCTTTTCTGATCACCCATTGCCTGTCTGCAAACTTCTCACATTTTCACTTCTTTAGACTTTTTAATCACTTGGCCAGTTCAAACTAAGATGCTTTAAAGTATTCCTGGTTAAAGGTTTTTCTAAATATAAGGTTAAGCCTCCTTCCGAAGAGAAATAATATTTATCATATAAAAATTATAGGGAGACGACTAAAATATGTCAATTCATTTATCCTAACCTTTTTTCATCAAATGTTACATTCTAGATATTTATTATACATTACATTTCAACATTTTCATATTATTTGCTTCTTTTATTAATCTTAAAGGGATTCCATGTCCGTTGTCATTAATGACAACATTTACCAGTTATCACCTGCCTTGATGGGAAGAATTTTGCCCTTACTTTCCTTTGAGGAAAACATCACGATTTCTGCACAAACAAAAAGAAAACAGATCATAAGCATGTGCGTATATGTTATATTACTCTTTAATTAAATTTAATGAATCATTTTTTTTCTTTTGATTAATTAACTTATAAGACTCTACATCAGAAAGTTTAATTATGTAATAATTACCTACTCCTACATACATGTACGAGCAGTCGAAAACATGTTCATGAAGAGCAAGTATTTCGCGATTTTGAACCAATGTTTTTCACTTAGATTCAATGCGATGAGAGGACTTAAGGATGTAATATGGATAAAGCCTTCTGTGAATGATCAGGAATTTTCCCAAGGAACTTGACACAGGATCAGCCATTTCAGTAATCAACAGAGAAACTTACCAGCTCTTTTTCAAATGTAAGGGTGATCGACACCAACATAAACCTAAGAACATACTCAGGAGAAAACACCACCCCACTAGACGTGTGCTCAGTCAACATAGAGATCAGCAACAGCAGTTAAACTTGTATGTGGTTGACAAAGGGGGACCACCCTTATTAGGTCGACAGTGGCTATAGAACCTCACACTAAACTGGGCAGAAATCAAGACATCAGAGACTAGAAAACAAAGTGTAAGTGATTACAAATGTGTTCATGGATGACCTGGGCAGGGTGAGGGACATATCCGCAAAAATAAAAGTTAGCAAGTCGGCGACACTCAAGTTTTGCAAGGCTCGAGTGGTACCGTATTTGTTGCGCCCCAAGGCTGATCAGGAACCAGACCGTCTTATGGAGACTGGAATCTTCAGTAGATCACAGCGAATTGGTTACTGAAAACGGAACTGAGAATTTTTAGTAACTTTAAAGTGACAGTGAATCCAGTCTTGGACGTAGACCAGTCCACTCTACCTAAAATTGAGGACATATTCGCAAGCTTTGCGGGAGACAACAGTTTACAAAAGTAGACGTGAAGAAATCTTATTTTCAAATAACGGTGAGAGAAGAGGATGTACATTTTCTCACGATAAATACTCACCGCGGTCTTTTCCATCACAACAGGCCCCTGTTTGAAACAGTCTCTTCGCCAAGGATATGGCAGAGGGCCTTGGATATAGTTTAAGGACTTGAGGGAGTAAACTACAACTTGGATGATATGCAAATTACTTGGACAACATCCTGAAAACCATAGAATGTCTTGAAACGAGTTCACCGTTACGGGTTAAGTTAATTCTATACTCGGCACTAAATCACACGTGCTTTAGGACAGGACCCCCCTCCCCTCCCCCCTTCGAAAAAGACTCCTGGGCATTTTCGACTTTTTTCTCATAAATAATCTTGACATATTTGGAATAAGATTTTTACCAAAAAAATCGAAAAGAAAACCTAAAACAAACGTTCTATAAAATTTGCCCTACATTCTAAACACAAAAATCAACAAGGTGGCCAACTTAACTTAAAAGCTTATTGAAAGGAAGTAATGACTAATTCCCGATGTTCCCCATATATAAACAAATATACTTGTTATATATCAACAATAGATATATTCTTGTTTTTTTGTACGAATTCTTCTAGTGGCCAACTTTTCCAAAGCCAAACTACTTTCAATTCCAATTTTTTCCCAGGAACTGTGGTAAAAAGTTGGGGGGGGAACCTTCCTTTCAGAGAACATTTCCTATAGTAGAGGTAATGTTGACAAAAAAGTGGGGGCAGCCCCCCCACCCTCCCCCCCGGTTGCTACGTCCCTGAAATTTACGACTCTTTCCATTAACTTGTCCTGTTCGGGCCTTTCGGCCGGACAGTATTCCGGAATTTCTATGCTCATTTTTGGTTCTGTATGTTTACGGTGCATTTATTATAGTATATTCGCCAAAGTTTCAACAATTCTCCCCTCTTTTAGGTCAGAGACCATAAGAGCTATGCGATAGTAATTCGACCGTCGTCCGTCCGTCTGTCTGTCTGTAAGCATTTTTTTTTAAATGCTACTCCTCCTACAGATTTGGTCTGATTTCAATATAACTTGGCACAGATGTAGACTAGATTAAAATAAATAATTTTGCGTATCGGTTTTGGATTTCGATGAACGGTGTTGCCGTGGTTACTATAAATAGAAATTTCTGTGAAATTCTTTCAAAATGCTACTCCTCCCACAGATTTGGTCTGATTTCAATATAACTTGGCACAGATGTAGACTACACTAGTTTCATAATTCTGTATATCGGTTTTTGATTTCGATGAACGGTGTTGCCGTGGTTACTAAAAATAGAAAATTCTTTGAAATTCTTTCAAAATGCTACTTCTCCTGCAGAATTGGCCTGATTTCAACATAACTTGGCACACAATTAGACTACACTAAGATACAAAATTCTGTATATCGGTTATTGATTTCAATGAACGGTGGGGTGGTGGGGTAGATTCCTTAACTTTATATAAGAATGCATTGGCAAAGAGAGATAACTGCTGAAGATGTTCCCATTGTACATGTAAACTGAATGCTGCTACAGTACGAGTCCCTTGGGATTAATTAGCTTTCCTCCTGCAGAAAATCCAAAGCGATATCTTTATCTGTCACATTGAGATGGACTACCACCTCTGTCTGAAAATAAAGTTTGTTTTGAAGTTAATTTTTGTTTCATTTTGGAATCACAACCTTAGTATACAGTCATGTAGTTAAACAATAAGAAACATCGTTATGTCCATGGTTTCACACTGAAAAGGATTTTTTTCATCAGAGAAAACTTAAGAATTTTCTGAATTGCAGGGATTTTTTTTCTTCATGCAAACGAATGTACCGATCTAAAGCTGTAACCACGGTCTAGTTTAGCGAATTAATATGATTATCGATGCACACTTCTACATGTTTCTTTACTTTGTTCACTGAAAAACGACTAGAAATAACAAGAGGCCAACAGGCCTTAAAGGTCACCTGAGCATCATGCAACAACTTTCAAGTGCTTGAATTTGGTTCATATTTTAAGCCAGATGCTATGGCATTTACAATTTTGAAAGAGGCACCATTGCTAATCATAACTACATGTATATACTTAACAATTGCTTAGTTTGGTTACTTAATGCCCATAGGCAAGGTAAAGGAACAAAAAATGCATTTCAACAAATCAGTAATATTCAGCAATAATCAGTAGTGCCCCTACCACACATGAACCCCTGACCCTAAGTCCACATAATGCATAATTTTGAAAAGGCAGCCTTGCTTATCAAAAATATTTAATTAATACAAACGGGCAGATTTCAAACAATTAAATCATCATGACTATATAAGTAGTTCATCTGCTTAATAACTTGGAACAGGGATATTTTCAAAGAATTCGTGTATTTTCACTATTAAAGTATATAATTAATACAGCAGAGTCCCTGACCCTGGGGCCTTGAAATTCAGAATTCTATAAGAAAGGCTCATGCTCAACATAACAATGTACTTAATTAGTTTATTTAAAACTTAGGAGCAGAAAAGAAAATTTTCAAAGAATTCATATATTTTCACTGTATAATCAATAGAGAGCCCTACCCTAACACCAGAACCCCTGACCCTGGGGACATAAAATTCACAACTTTGGTAGAGGCACTCTTGCTCATCATAACTATTTATTTAGGTAGTTTTCTTATTACCTAGGAGAAGAGAAGAAGCTTTTCAACAAAATATGCATTTTCACTATATTACCTATTTAGCCCCGCCCTAGCACTAGAACCCCTGACCCAGGGGCCTTGAAATTCACAATTTTGGAAGAGGCACTCTAGGTCATCGTAACTACTAGTATGTACTTAATTAGTTTATTTAATACATAGGAGCAGAGAAGAAAATTTTCAAAGAATTCATGTATTTTCACTATATAATCAATAGAGAGCCCCGTCCTAACACCAGAAACCCTGACCCTGGGGTCATAAATTTCACAATTTTGGTAGAGGCACTCTTGCTCATCATACCTATGTATTTAGTTAGTTTACTTATTACCCAGGAGCAGAGAAAAAGATTTTCAAAGAAATGGTGCATTTTCACTATATAACCTATTTAGCCCCGCCCTAGCACCAGAACCCCTGACCCTGGGGCCATGAATTTCACAATTTTGGTAAAGGACTTTGTGCTGATTACAATCATACCAACAGTTTGACTGCTTGATGTCCAGTAGTAAAGAAGAAGATTTTTAAAGATTGCACTAATTTTAGTGGGTTTTGTCCCACCCCCAGGGTTGGCAGGGACCATGAATTTCACAATTTTTGTTCCCCTTTACCCATAAATGATATATGCCAAATTGGGTTGAAATTGGTTCAGTGGTTTCAGAGAAGAAGCTGAAAATGTTCAAATGTTAACGCACGACGGACGACGACGGACAAAAACAGATGGCAATAGGTCACCTGAGTTTACTCAGGTGACCTAAAAATCTGTTAATAAATTACATAGTTTAAAGAAATAAAAAATCTTGACACATCGAAAGATGTGTGCTATTTTTAGAACTTGGAAAAACCCAAGTATGTATTTTACTTTGAAAATAATTTTTATGCAGCAATTTGTCTAACTAAATTACCGTATCATGGTTTTATATCAATTTAACATTTGTTCTTTTCCTCTGTTAGTTATTTTCCTCTGCTCTGATGACATGTAAAATTTCAGCGTCTATCGAGCCATGTTGACAAAATGCCATGCTTGTTTATGACGGTCGATAACTCTTAAGACATAAACAGTGTTACGACATCGGCAAATGCCGTAATTTTTACAGGAAGTGCCCTGTTATATATCTAAATCCTTAAGTCACTTTGGAGTGCTATGAACACTCTTGAAATGTGGATTTAAATAAAAATTTATATTTATATTTTATTTCTTTAAAAATAGTTATGATTTCGTTGAATTCTGAAAACAAGAAAAAGATAAAAGAAGTATTTTTTATTTTTACTTTTTTTCCCTTTATGTAAACTCAAGAATATAGATTTTTAAGGTATTTGTATAAAATCCCCATTCTACCATTAATAGTAAGCAAGTTCTTATTGTAACTTTAGAAGAAAATGATAAGAGAGGTACAATTAATACCTTGGGATTAATCATCTAGCCTGCTGCAGAAAGTTTAACAGGCTTTTCTTAATCTGTCACTTTAAGGGTAATGGAAACCTTAGTCTGCAACTGTTGTTTGTTTTGAAGTTAAGGTCAAGCCTTCATGATATTTGTATTCATTGAAGGCTGGCTTTGTATCATAGCCTCATTAGGGCCCCGCAAGGATTTGCGGGTGCCCTATAGTAATCACTCTGTCCGCCCGTCCGTCTGTCTGTCTGTCCGTCTGTCACTCTTCCGTCCGCAAATTTTCTGTTTTTTTCTAACAACTTTTTTTATGGTTGCCCAATCAAGTTCAAATTTGGTGTGGTAGTGCAGTAGGTAGAAATACATATTTTGATGCTAAGTTTGGTTCTCTATGTCTTCTGGTTTGGAGCTGGGGTGGTGGGGTAGATTCCTTAAATATGCATAAGAATGAATGGGCAACTTTATTTAGGTTGCCCAATCAAGTACAAATTTGGTATGGTAGTTCAGTAGGCAGAAATAGATATTTTGATGCTAGGTTTGGTTCTCTATGCCCCCTGGTTTTGAGCTGGGGTGGTGGGGTAGATTCCTTAACTTTATATAAGAATGCATTGGCAAAGAAAGATAACTGCTGTAGATGTTCCCATTGTAAACTGAATGCTGCTATGAGTCCCTTGGGATTAATTAGCTTTCCTCCTGAAGAAAATCCAGAGCATTATCTTTATTTGTCACATTGAGATGAATTACCACCTCTGTCTGCAAATGAAGTTTGTTTTGAAGTTAAGTCAATTTGGAATGCTATGAACACTCTGAAATGTGGATTTAAATATAAATTTTTATAATTTATTTTTGTTTAATAGTTATGATTTCATTGAATTCTAAAAACAAGAAATAGATTAAAGAAGAGTTTTTGATTTACTTTTTTTCACTTTATGTTAATTCAAGAATATTATTAATTTTTAGCTCTACTGGTCAGAGACCAGAAGAGCTTATGCGTTAGTAATGCGTCCGGCGTCCGTCCGTCTGTCTGTCTGTAAACAATTTTTCAAAATGCTACTCCTCCTACAGTTTTGGTCTGATTTCAATATAACTTGGCACACAAGTAGACTACACTAAGATACATAATTCTGTATATCGGTTTTTGATTTTGACGTACGGTGTTTGCGTTGTTACTAAAAATAGAAATTTCTGTGAAATTCTTTTAAAATGCTACTCCTTCTACAGTTTTGGTCTGATTTCAATATAACTTGGCACACAAGTAGACTACACTAAGATACATAATTCTGTGTATCGGTTTTTGATTTTGACGAACGGTGTTTGCGTTGTTACTAAAAATAGAAATTTCTGTGAAATTCTTTTAAAATGCTACTCCTCCTACAGTTTTGGTCTGATTTCAATATAACTTGGCACACAAGTAGATTACACTAAGATACATAATTCTGTGTATCGGTTTATGATTTTGACAAACGGTGTTGGCGTTGTTACTAAAAATAGAAATTTCTGTGAAATTCTTTTAAAATGCTACTCCTCCTACAGTTTTGGTCTGATTTCAATATAACTTGGCACACAAGTAGACTACACTAAGATACATAATTCTGTGTATCGGTTTTTGATTTTGACGAACGGTGTTTGCGTTGTTACTAAAAATAGAAATTTCTGTGAAATTCTTTTAAAATGCTACTCCTACTACAGTTTTGGTCTGATTTCAATATAACTTGGCACACAAGTAGACTACACTAAGATACATAATTCTGTGTATCGGTTTTTGATTTCGACGAACGGTGTTGCCGTGGTTACTAAAAATAGAAATTTCTGTGAAATTATTTCAAAATGCTACTCCTCCTACAGTTTTGGTCTGATTTCGATAGAACTTGGCACACAAGTAGACTACACTAAGATACATAATTCTGTGTATCGGTTTTTGATTTTGACGAACGGTGTTTGCGTTGTTGCTAAAAATAGAAATTTCTGTTAAATTCTTTTAAAATGCTACTCCTCCTCCAGTTTTGGTCTGATTTCAATATAACTTGGCACACAAGTAGACTACACTAAGATACATAATTCTGTTTATCGGTTTTTGATTTTGACGAACGGTGTTGGTGTTGTTACTAAAAATAAAAATTTCTATGAAATTCTTTCAAAATGCTACTCCTCCTACAGTTTTGGTCTTATTTCAATATAACTTGGCACACAAGTAGACTACACTAAGATACATAATTCCATGTATTGGTTTTTGATTTCGACAAACAGTGTTTGCGTTGTTACTAAAAATAAAAATTTCTGTAAAATTCTTTCAAAATGCTACTCCTCCTACAGTTTTGGTTTTATTTCAATATAACTTGGTATATAAGTAGACTACACTAAAATACATAATTCTATGTATCGGTTTTTGATTTCGACGACTGGTGTTGGCATTGTTATTAAAAATAGAAATTTCTGTGAAATTCTTTCAAAATGCTACTCCTCCTATAGTTTTGGTATGATTTCAATAGAACTTGGCACACAAGTAGACTACACTAAGGTACATAATTCTTTATATCCGTTTTTGACTTCAATGAACATTATTACCTTGGTTAATAAAGATAGCAATTTTTGTTACTCTCAAAATGCTACTTCAAATACAGTTTTACGCTGATTATAATATAATGTGGCATGCAAGTAGACTACACTAAGAACATAGAGAGACTTATTCAAGGATCATTATTCTCTTTTTTGCTAGTGTAAAGTTTCAATTCCCAACTGCTTAAGTACTTTCCTCTTCCTTTGCTATAAGTACAAACCAGTAGAGCTTCAGTCTCGACAGAGACTTCTGGTTAAGGTAGTTGTATAAAAAAAAACCATTCTATCATTAATACTGAAAAAGTTCTTATTGTAACTTTAGAATTGGGATTAATTATCTAGCCGGCTGCAGAAAATTAAGTAGGCTTTTCTTTATCTGTCACTTTAAGATTAATGAAAACCTTCGTCTGCAACTGCTGTTTGTTTGAAGTTAAGGTCAAGCCTTCACGATATTTGCATTCATTGAAGGCTGGCATTTTATATAACACAAGCTTCATAATTAATTAAATATACATTTAATGTTAAGTTGTTCTTTACTGCCTAATGTAAATACATGTACATGGATATTATTTTCAGGTTTATGAATATTCAGGAATTATCTTGAAATTTTAAGAATATAGTTGCTGTTGCTTATTCTTGGTACATTTTTTAATCATTCCGTACGCTGCACCCTTTTAATTCTACCGCATGGCGGGGCCCTTGCTGACTGGTCAGCTTTCTAGTTATTGTTTAAATATACATTCAGTGTGAAGTTGTTCTTTACTCCCAAATGTAAATACAAGGATATTATTTACAGGTTTTTGAATATTCAGGAATTGTCTTGAAGTTTAAGAATACATTTGCTGTTGCTTATTCTTGGTATATTTTTTAATCATTCCATAAGCTGAGTGCACCCTAATAATTCTACCCCATGACGGGGCCCTTGCTGACTGGTCAGTTTTCTAGTTCAATTTATTGCTGTTGTAAATTTTCAAATTGCAACTGCATTTTTTAATAAGTACTTTTCTCTTCCTTTGTTATAAGTACAAACCAGTAGAGCTTCAGTCTCGACAGAGACTTCTTTTGTTTGCTTCGCATAATCACAGTGTAAGTAAATTTATTTGCTCGTTTACTTTCAGGCTTAGAATTAGTGTTTCTTATATGTACACCTGCAGTTTGTAATATTTCGCTGTAGATTAACTTTTACTGTATTAGTTCAGTTTCCCGGTAAATTTTTTTCTATAAATGTCCATCACAGTCATAATATGAATTTCTACACGTTTAGTTTCTCCTTATTCTCAATTCATAATGTTTATTAAGGGACAAAAATGTGGTTCGAGTCAGTCTTATTATGTAAAGCAGTCATACTATGTCCAATCTATATTTCTAATCATGACTTTACAATATTGTAATTATGTATTTGTAGCTTTTCACCATATTCTAAATGTGTTAACTGGCTGTAAATATAGAGACAGCACAGTGAAAAGACTACGTGTACAGCATGACCACAACGCACAGTGAGGGTTGGAGCCCCGCGAGACAAAACTAACTGAAGAAGGAGACGTATACTTTAAGAACCAAAAAGACATTCTTACAGAAAACTTCAATCAGCAAGCAAAATCATGAATGAATGCATTATCAACTCACAATTATTACTTAAATCTTTCAGTTTACAGGAAAATACAGAAGGAACTTTGCAAAGCACATTTCAGCGTTACGACACTTTTGCAAACTAACCCATCTATCAGCTCTGCTATTTCATATTAATTGGGCATTGAGGAAAACTCATCTCGATGCGAGAGATTTGAAACAAATGAAGTCACAATTATAGACTTGAGAAGGGAGATTCTCTAAAAATCTAAAAATCAATTTGAAGGTATATGTCATATAAATCTCATTCCATTCCCTTCAGATTGACTCACAATTGTATTATTAACTCATAAAAATTTGAAACATACGAAAGCCTACAAGTAATAACCAAATTACCATATATTGGCAACTTCTTTCCGTACCAGATTTTAATTAAACTACCACATCACCAGTATTTGGCTATATTGCAACAAAAAGTGTTGGGGGGGGGGGCGGCGGCATTTAACTTTTTCATCAGCAGGAAAGTTATGTTTGAGAAAATAATGGGGAAGCCTCCACCCCCACCTTGCAACGTGCCTGATAAGCAGATGATACTTTTTCTTTTGTCAATTTGATGTATAAATCAACTTCATGAGGCGCGGTCATAAGTTTCCGTAATACGGAAAGGTCAAATATAGCAAACTATTGAAAATAATCTTACTACAAAAAGTCGTAATAACGAGATAAAAAGTCGTAATTACGACTTAAGAAAGTCGTTATTACGAGATAAAAAGTCGTAATAACGAGATAAAAAGTCGTTATTACGACTTAATAAAGTCGTTATTACGAGATAAAAAGTCGTAATAACGAGATAATAAGTCGTTATTACGACTTAAGAAAGTCGTTATTACGACTTAAGAAAGTCGTTATTACGAGATAAAAAGTCGTAATAACGAGATAAAAAGTCGTTATTACGACTTAACTTTTTTTCCTTCATTTTCTCATTTGACCCTTGTAGGCTTTCGTAGACACAAAATATATAAGATGTGTAATAATTCTTTGTTCTTGGTAGTAAGGCATGGATTCTTTCTTTTTAGGTCTCCAGACATACTACAACTCGAGTCCAGAGGTGGTACGAAATTACGATGAGAGAACGAGCTTATCATCCCAAAACACGACCTAAAGAAATTGGTGAAACATACAAGTATATAAAAGTATAAAACAAATTCATCTTTCTTTAAAATTAAAATTTTGGTTCATATTTTTTACTTTTCATTTCATTGGCAAGGACTAGCTACTATTGCAATATCAGTATCAGAAAATCGGCATAGAGAAAAACTGACCCCTACAACATTTGTTGTTTATCGTTTCCAGTACATCACAGACCCAGTTAATCCCGATATAGGGGAAGGTTATAAAGAATCGGCTCTAGGGGCCCAATAGTTATAGATGCTCTTTGGCTTCATTATCATCAGTCCGTGGAAAAGACAAGGGTAAATAAATACATTGAAAACTCTTTCTACTGCCTTCTTTATAATAGTGACTGCCTCAAGTCTGGTAGGTTCAACATTCAAAGGCCAAGGTTTTCTTGTATTGAAAACTGTGTGGTACTGTATTTCAGTGATCACAACGACACAGTGGCAATGCAACAAGTCGCCGAAAGTGAAGCAGTTATTAAGGCCCCCTCCACAGAACCTTTGCCTATGTTAGCCTATCCTGTATCTCAGTAAATACCAACAGAGGTAAGAATTTGGAACAGTTGATGACTGGATACCTGAATCTTTTCATAAGTATGGTTTGATAGGAGTAAAAGTTTTAATTGGAGATTTCTTTCACAGGAACTGCTTGAGAAACCTGATTTCAGTGTTACAACTAATGCTGAAATAGAAGAAGCTTGTCCTATGACTTCTACCGTGGATTTTCCAGTTTCCCTAGTTTGCAAGAACATGCATTAAATTGTTATGTAAATAAAAAGGACAAGTTTTCAAGTTAAGGTAATTCCACCCTCCTATGATGTCATAGGTTTTTGCAAAAACTGTAATTGGTTTAAATTCATGCCTTATAGAAAAATATCTCTTGGAAGAATGCTTTACAATAGGTGTAATGATAAATATTGTTTAGTTAAAGAATTTAAAAATGCAAATTTTCTATATTTAATCATTAATTCAATCTTTAAAAAATGTTTACAAGGGCAATAACTCCTTCTAAGGTCTCTTCATTCAGGCATTTGCTTTTCTGTAAAATAGTTTACCTGATATTCACAATTCAAAAGTATCTTTTAAGTAGGAAGTATTTAGGAACACTCAGCATCAGAATTATGCATTTTAACCAGTTTTTACATATTTTTCTCAATACTGTTTACAAAAAATGTACAATTTTTTATGTTGACATAAGCTTTTGTTTATTTATGTTTTGCATCTTAAATAATATGGTGACCTTTACATTTTTTGCAATAAATGGAAAGTTTAAAGTATATTGAAAGAAAATAAATGCAGTTTTTGTACTTTGAACCTATAAAATTGTGAGGGTGGAAATTCCTTAAGCTTTGCATTGAACATGTTACAAATATTTGGCCAAAGATAAACTTGCCTTAGATTTTTTAGAAATGGAGACTGATGTTGCACAGCAGTGTACAAGAAAGAAAAAGAAAACCCTGGAAGATGGAAGATAAATAAAAAATTATTAGGAGCTTGTATGTAGATTTGATTTCTATTTTTCTTTTATTTAAAACTGTGTGGTACTGTATTTCATTGATCACAATGACACAGTGGCAATGCAACAAGTCAACAAGAGTGAAGCAGTTATTAAGGCCCCCTCCACAGAACCTTCGACCAGGAGCCCAAGCTAATGTCGAGTAAAAGAAAGTAGGTCATTTTTGAAATTCATTTCAGAATATCTCAAGAAATATAAGGAATTTCGGAATGAGCTTTGGGAAAAATTGAAGAATGTTTATCTGTAGATTTTATTGAAAGTAGAATTTTGAAGCATTAGAATAAAAAATATTTTTATTAGCGAAATTAGGTACCCAGTGTAAGAGTTCAGTACCTTTATTTTTTTTTTACACACAATTTTTTTAAGCGATCCAAAGGCCAGTGGTATATAAGGATCATTCCAACGCGATCTATTGTTTTGACTCGAGATATAACCGATGATCGAGTCCGTAACTTTTATTTTATAGCAATTAATGAAGCAGTAGCGACAGAAATTCTTTAATCAGAAGAAAATGGGTCTTAATACATTGAGATACATAAATTTCATGAAAGATGCCCGCAATGGTTGGGGGAGAAATGCAGCCCAGTCAAATGTTGTTGCATAAGGCCAAATACACTATAGGGTTTTTTTTTTTTACTACAGATTGTTACACGGAAAGACGATCCTGTTAGACAGAGACATGAAATGAAAGTTGAACTTCTTTACAGCCACTTTGATGAGAAGGATGTTTTTGTCAATTTTCATGATCAATTTTTTGTCTATGAATAAGCCATTCGTAACAAATGGAAATGATACACGGCATGCAAGTAAGAATGAAAGCAAGGAAAGGAAGACAACTGCGAATGGTCCACTAAAATACAGAGAATATGTTAGCTTAGTACTACAAGTGTAATATAAACTTAACAAAATATACCAAGCCAGGTAAATTTCATGAGGAGACGCAAAAGGGTTGAAAAATTTACTGAATCAGCGCATCCGCAGATAATGACCACTAATTCACAGAAACAGTAAAAGTTTTCCAGGCACTACCTATTTTATATCGTTAATTCAGTGCACGCGTAGTTTACACCACCAAGTACGTAATCTAGTGTGTTTGCGTTTTGTTTCACGGATTCATATTTTAACCGTTTTTTTCTTCTGGAAATTATGAATAACTCAGTCAAGGAAATATTAGGCGTATCCGGTATCCGACCAGACTGGATCGACTTTTACCTCTACTTCCGCCACATCTAACATGACTGCGCCCATGGTTTTCACGAACGAAACTGTTTCTTCACTTCACCAAGCTCTTGGATTAAATGTCTGATAATGACATTGTTAGTTCAATCTGTGCAATACATCCCCAAAGTAGATGTTAGATATGCAGAAAACCAGCATGAGGAAGCCTCACTGACCATTGGTCGGACAGCAAGAAATTACTTAACTGCTCGTGGTGACATGCAACCAGAAACAGTCAACAAATACTGAAGGTACAAATTACATGTATTGAAAACATGTATAAAAAGGTTTTCATATAATTATATATATGGACATCAAATATATATGTATATGTGTGTTGTTAACAAATTTCATTGGTTAATTTCTTTTTATTCTGCATGGTGGCTGTGTACGTTTATCAGCCACGGATAACCTTGAAGCATAAAACAGCATTGTGTTAAGGTAGGCGTCATAAATATGCATATTTATCTTGTGTGTTGGCGGATCCAAAATTTTCAGTACGAGTTGGGAGAAAAAAATTATATTTCTCAAGACCTATCGAAATAGTTCATCATGTTCATATTCCTTCTTCTTTTCTACTAAAACTCAGTATTCAATTAAATAATGGGTTTTTTTGACATGTTCTTATATTCGGTATCATGAAAAATTATTTTCATGCTCACAGATCGAAAGATCGGGGCGCATATTGTTTTTGTCTTTTTTGTTTGTCTCTCTGTTGTCAACTTTAACATTCGCCATAACTTACGAACCATGAAAGATAGAGACTTCATATTTGGTATACTCACTCCACTATAATTAAATTCTTTCAAATGACACCAACGTCAATGACCTTGTGACCTATAAGCTAAAAAAAGTTTTTTTTACCCTTAATTTTTGAACCACAAAGAGGACTTCATGTTTGGTATGCCTATTCCACTAAGTTCTTTAAAATGACACCAAGGTCAACTAGAACTATCCAAACGGGACAAAATAGCCTCCGCTGGGTTTTTCAGAAGTGCTAAATCATGAATATTTTATGGATCTAAGGGAAGAGAGAAATGCTAAAACATTTTTAGTGCAAATGTAATTGCTCATTATAAATGAAACGAAGGCATAGCCTAATAAAAAAAAAATAGACGGATAAGGGAAGTTTTGAATGAAATAGATCCTGCTGGGGCCATTGTGCGTAGTATGAGAACACCGATAATTAGAAGAATCTATTCAGTAGCAGGACCAAATTCTTTGTGGTATTTTGACGGAAACCATAGACTGATCAGGTATATTGATTGTTTATGTGTTGTTTAACATCCTTCTCAAGAATTTTTCACTCAAAATTTAGACAAATAAATACTGACTCGTTATTTCATCAAATTAAATATACCGGTAACTGTCATTTCTAAATTTCATGTGGAACATTGTAATCCATGGCTGTAAAGATGGCTACAGAAGGGTCAACATTTATCTGGCAGCCAGTAACAACAACAAAGCATGCACAGCGTTAGATCTTTATAAAGGAGGAGTGGAAGAGTATGGTCTTCCTTCACGTGTTCGGTGTGATATAAATGGGTAGGGAGAATGTGTCTGCGTGTAGATATATGGTAGAAAAAAGGGAAAATAGAGGTAGTGCCATACAAGGAAAACGTGTACACAATCAAACAGTGGAACTCTTGTGGGTGGACGTCTGGAAAGAAGTCACTAACTTGTACTATGATTTATTTACCTACATGGAAAGTAAGCACTTCTTCGAAATAGGTATGCCATCCACCTTTGGAGCCTCACAGTTCTTATTTTAACCGAAGATCAATGCTGATTTGAGTCTATTTCAGTCACAGTGGAACCACCATGGGTTAAGGAGTGAAGGG